>NC_059211.1:64968389-65048571 GCF_020615455.1 Coregonus clupeaformis | reverse complement strand
TCTACAATGTAAATTTTTTTGAAAAACCCTTGAATTAGTAGGTGTGTCCAAACTTTTGAGTGATAGTGTGTATATATAAAATACAAATAGTATGTGTAGCCAATTAAAATATGTATGAAAAATTCCCATTCAGTTTCATACTCGTGACTCTATTAATAAATGTAATGTTATCATGCTACGGTAACAAGCCTGTTAAACAGCTACTAGTATAACAGCTGAACTACACTGTAACAGAGAGGGGATCGTGTCCCAAATGACACCCTATTCACTATATAATTCTATAGGGATCTGGTCAAAAGTAGTGCACTATATAGGGAATAGGGTGCCATTTGGGATGCGTTCAGAGTGTCTTCTCTATAGGGTTCTGGTCTAAAGTAGTGCACTATATAGGGAATAGGGTGCCATTGGGTAATGACCTTGGAGTCGTAATGACCATTATAGCGGTCAGTGGGCTGTATGGATACGTGCATACTGGACATAGTTGGAGGCGGTGTGTGTGTGTGTGTGTGTGTGTGTGTGTGAGAGTGTGCGGCAGAGACTCTGAAGGCAAGGAAACCAATCTAATTGTCCTGATATTACTCTGCTCCTTTTGAGATTGCATAAAGCCTCAACCTCTTTCTCTTGTCGTTATGGAAATGAGGCTTCTTTCTTTCTCCGTGGAGACGGGAAGGAGACTATTAGCGGGAGTGGGGTTTATTTTTTATTTTTTTTGCCAACAAGCAATTGAGTTATTTCACTTTGCTTTGGTTTCTGATGCTGCATAGGGCTCGATCTTTGGCCAGAGTTGTATTGTATAAGCTAAATGGTTGGCTTCACTTCTAAATCTTGTACAAGAAGATTATTTTAGATGTACTGAGAACAAAATAAGTTGTGGCTTAAAGAAATCTATATTTTTGATTTCTCAATGGGAGCACTTCTGCTAATGTTTTCTATAGATTTTGGAGACCACATAGTTTGATACACACAGAACCATGCTGTCCTGCACGGTGGGATAAGGTGTGTCTTGGCCAGCCCAGTCCTACCCAGCACAGATAGTAATTATACAGTGCCTTGAAAAAGTATTTGCCCCCTTTCTAATTTTCTCTACTTTTGCATATTTTTTTATACTGAACGTTATCAGATCTTCAACTAAAACCTAATATTAGGTAAAGGGAACCTGATTGAACAAATAACACAATAATTACATAATTATTTAATTTATTTCATAAACAGAGTTATGCAACACCCAATGCCCCTGTGTGAAAAAGTAATTGCCCCCTTACACTCAATAACTGGTTGTGCCACCTTTAGCTGCAATGACTCCAACCAAATGCTTCCTACAGTTGTTGATCAGTCGCTGTGGAGGATTTTCTGGCCCGCTCTTGCATTGAGAACCGCTGTAACTCAGCGACATTTGTGGGTTTTCAAGCATGAACTGCTCGTTTCAAGTCCTGCCACATCTCAATTGGGATTTGGTCTGGACTTTGACTAGGCCATTCCAAAACTTCCAATTTGTTGCTATTTTCATGTAGACTTGATTGTGTGTTTTTGATCATTGTCTTGCTGCATGACCCAGCTGTGCTTCAGCTCAGATGGATGGCCTGACATTCTCCTGTAGAATTATCTGATACAGAGCAGAATTCACGGTTCCTTCTATTAAGGCAAATCGCTTAGGTCCTGAGGCAGCAAAGCATCCCCAAACCATCACACCACCACCACCATGCTTGACCGTTGGTATGAGGTTCTTACTGTGGAATGCAGAGTTTGGTTTTCGCCAGGCATTATGGGACCCATCTCGTCCAAAAAGTTATACTTTTGAATCATCTGTCCGTAGAACATTCTTCCAAGAGTCTTGATGATCATTCAGGTGCTTCCAGGTGCTTTTTGGCAAACTTGAGTCAACTTTTTGGACGACATGGGTCCCATTATGCCTGCCGAAAACCTAAGGACTTCTGGGGTGTATTCTGTTGCAAAACGTTTCATAAGCAGAATGAAATAGAGAGGGACCTACCTGAATTTATCCAATAGAAAAATCTCCTACTAACGTGTCATTTCCTGTCTCCCTCCAGGTGATCATCAACAGCACCATCACCCCCAACATGACCTTCACCAAGACCTCCCAGAAGTTTGGCCAATGGGCTGACAGCAGAGCCAACACAGTGTTCGGACTGGGGTTCGCCTCCGAGCAGCAACTGGCCAAGGTACTGATTGATTGATTTTCTGTTAGAATTTTTTTCAAAGACAAAGCTGTTCCATCACTACTGTTAACATAAAGCTGTTCCATCACTACTGGTAACATAAAGCTGTTCCATCACTACTGGTAACATAAAGCTGTTCCATCACTACCGGTAACATAAAGCTGTTCCATCACTACTGGTAACATAAAGCTGTTCCATCACTACTGGTAACATAAAGCTGTTCCATCACTACTGGTAACATAAAGCTGTTCCATCACTACTGGTAACATAAAGCTGTTCCATCACTACTGGTAACATAAAGCTGTTCCATCACTACTGGTAACATAAAGCTGTTCCATCACTACTGGTAACATAAAGCTGTTCCATCACTACTGGTAACATAAAGCTGTTCCATCACTACCGGTAACATAAAGCTGTTCCATCACTACTGGTAACATAAAGCTGTTCCATCACTACCGGTAACATAAAGCTGTTCCATCACTACTGGTAACATAAAGCTGTTCCATCACTACTGGTAACATAAAGCTGTTCCATCACTACTGGTAACATAAAGCTGTTCCATCACTACTGGTAACATAAAGCTGTTCCATCACTACCGGTAACATAAAGCTGTTCCATCACTACTGGTAACATAAAGCTGTTCCATCACTACCGGTAACATAAAGCTGTTCCATCACTACTGGTAACATAAAGCTGTTCCATCACTACCGGTAACATAAAGCTGTTCCATCACTACTGTTAACATAAAGCTGTTCCATCACTACTGGTAACATAAAGCTGTTCCATCACTACAGCTGTGTTTATATTGTGCCTGTCTGTGTGTTTGTTTGGTCCAGTATCTGTTGTTGTTGTTGTTGTTGTTGTTGTTGGGGAACCCCCTTGGAGATTTTATCCTGCACATATTTTACAATGAATCAATAGTATATAGTTTAGTTTGTCTCATGGAGTCTGTTTCTATATAGTGAACTACACTGCTCAAAAAAATTAAGGGAACACTAAAATAACACATCCTAGATCTGAATGAATGAAATAATCTTATTAAATACTTTTTTCTTTACATAGTTGAATGTGCTGACAACAAAATCACACAAAAAATTATCAATGAAATCAAATTGATCAACCCATGGAGGTCTGGATTTGGAGTCACCCTCAAAATTAAAGTGGAAAACCACACTACAGGCTGATCCAACTTTGATGTAATGTCCTTAAAACAAGTCAAAATGAGGCTCAGTAGTGTGTGTGGCTTCCACGTGCCTGTATGACCTCCCTACAGCGCCTGGGCATGCTCCTGATGAGGTGGCGGATGGTCTCCTGAGGGATCTCCTCCCAGACCTGGACTAAAGCATCCGCCAACTCCTGGACAGTCTGTGGTGCAACGTGGCGTTGGTGGATGGAGCGAGACATGATGTCCCAGATGTGCTCAATTGGATTCAGTTCTGGGGAACGGGCGGGCCAGTCCATAGCATCAATGCCTTCCTCTTGCAGGAACTGCTGACACACTCCAGCCACATGAGGTCTAGCATTGTCTTGCATTAGGAGGAACCCAGGGCCAACCGCACCAGCATATGGTCTCACAAGGGGTCTGAGGATCTCATCTCGGTACCTAATGGCAGTCAGGCTACCTCTGGCGAGCACATGGAGGGCTGTGCGGCCCCCAAAGAAATGCCACCCCACACCATGACTGACCCACCGCCAAACCGGTCATGCTGGAGGATGTTGCAGGCAGCAGAACGTTCTCCACGGCATCTCCAGACTCTGTCACGTCTGTCACATGTGCTCAGTGTGAACCTGCTTTCATCTGTGAAGAGCACAGGGCGCCAGTGGTGAATTTGCCAATCTTGGTGTTCTCTGGCAAATGCCAAACGTCCTGCACGGTGTTGGGCTGTAAGCACAACCCCCTGTGGACGTCGGGCCCTCATACCACCCTCATGGAGTCTGTTTCTGACCGTTTGAGCAGACACATGCACATTTGTGGCCTGCTGGAGGTCATTTTGCAGGGCTCTGGCAGTGCTCCTCCTGCTCCTCCTTGCACAAAGGCGGAGGTAGCGGTCCTGCTGCTGGGTTGTTGCCCTCCTACGGCCTCCTCCACGTCTCCTGATGTACTGGCCTGTCTCCTGGTAGTGCCTCCATGCTCTGGACACTACGCTGACAGACACAGCAAACCTTCTTGGCACAGCTCGCATTGATGTGCCATCCTGGATGAGCTGCACTACCTGAGCCACTTGTGGGGGTTGTAGACTCCGTCTCATGCTACCACTAGAGTGAAAGCACCGCCAGCATTCAAAAGTGACCAAAACATCAGCCAGGAAGCATAGGAACTGAGAAGTGGTCTGTGGTCACCACCTGCAAAACCAGTCCTTTATTGGGGGTGTCTTGCTAATTGCCTATAATTTCCACCTGTTGTCTATTCCATTTGCACAACAGCATGTGACATTTTTTGTCAATCAGTGTTGCTTCCTAAGTGGACAGTTTGATTTCACAGAAGTGAGATTGACTTGGAGTTACATTGTGTTGTTTAAGTGTTCCCTTTATTTTTTTGAGCAGTGTACTATTGACCAGAGCCATGTTCCCTACATAGTGAACTACTATTGACCAGAGCCCTATTCCCTATATAGTGAACTACTATTGACCAGAGCTCTATTCCCTATATAGTGAACTACTATTGACCAGAGCTCTATTCCTTATATAGTGAACTACTATTGACCAGAGCTCTATTCCTTATATAGTGAACTACTATTGACCAGAGCTCTATTCCTTATATAGTGAACTACTATTGACCAGAGCTCTATTCCTTATATAGTGAACTACTATTGACCAGAGCTCTATTCCCTATATAGTGAACTACTATTGACCAGAGCTCTATTCCTTATATAGTGAACTACTATTGACCAGAGCTCTATTCCTTATATAGTGAACTACTATTGACCAGAGCTCTATTCCCTATATAGTGAACTACTATTGACCAGAGCTCTATTCCTTATATAGTGAACTACTATTGACCAGAGCTCTATTCCTTATATAGTGAACTACTATTGACCAGAGCTCTATTCCCTATATAGTGAACTACTATTGACCAGAGCTCTATTCCTTATATAGTGAACTACTATTGACCAGAGCTCTATTCCTTATATAGTGAACTACTATTGACCAGAGCTCTATTCCCTATATAGTGAACTACTATTGACCAGAGCTCTATTCCCTATATAGTGAACTACTATTGACCAGAGCTCTATTCCTTATATAGTGAACTACTATTGACCAGAGCTCTATTCCTTATATAGTGAACTACTATTGACCAGAGCTCTATTCCTTATATAGTGAACTACTATTGACCAGAGCCCATTTGGGACGTGTTCATATCATCATTAACTGTCAGACACACACATCGCTTGTCTCCAGTGATATGTTTTGACATTTTTATTTTTTATTTTGATTAATCAATCTTTTTCCTTGTTAATTTTTCTCATCTTGTTTCAGTTTGCTGAGAAGTTCCAGGAGGTGAAGGAAGCAGCGAAGCTTGCCAGGGACAAGTCACAGGAGAAGATGGAGACATCGAGCAACAATTCCCAGGTAACAGACACATGGTCACAGGCACGCACACACACACTCACACCCATAATAACATGTGAAGAAGCGGGGAATTACACACACACACACGGTCAGTAACACGCATGCACACACACACACACACACACACACACACACACACACACGTGAACAGATACATATACACACAGTACAGAGTCAGTAAAGTGATACTTGGGGCGGGGGGGGTCAAAGGTTACAGGGAGTCACTTATCAACTGCCAGCCGCCGAACAGACACATAATCTACCCTGGGAGGGAGGGAAGGAGGGAGGGAGGGAGGGAGGGAGGGAAGGAAGGAGGGAGATATGAGGCTGTAATGTGACGGGTCAGAGCTGTAAAAAGTCTGCTGGATGTTTCATTATCTCATTGACAACCTGAGGACAGTATTCTGACTGTCAGTTCTATTCTACCATGTCATCTCCTTAGTATTCTGACTGTCAGTTCTATTCTGACATGTCATCTCCTTAGTATTCTGACTGTCAGTTCTATTCTGACATGTCATCTCCTTAGTATTCTGACTGTCAGTTCTATTCTGACATGTCATCTCCTTAGTATTCTGACTGTCAGTTCTATTCTGACATGTCATCTCCTTAGTATTCTGACTGTCAGTTCTATTCTGACATGTCATCTCCTTAGTATTCTGACTGTCAGAGACGCATACAAAGCTCT
This sequence comes from Coregonus clupeaformis, assembly GCF_020615455.1. Lineage (NCBI taxonomy): Eukaryota > Metazoa > Chordata > Actinopteri > Salmoniformes > Salmonidae > Coregonus > Coregonus clupeaformis. Next base: position 65,042,139 of record NC_059211.1, on the reverse strand, counting down.
CCCTCGCCCTCCATTTGGCAAATCTGACCATAATTCTATCCTCCTGATTCCTGCTTACAAGCAAAAACTAAAGCAGGAAGCACCAGTGACTGTCAATAGAAAAGTGGTCAGATGAAGCTGATGCTAAGCTACAGGACTGTTTTGCTAGCACAGACTGGAATATGTTCTGGGATTCTTCCGATGGCATTGAGGAGTACACCACATCAGTCACTGGCTTCATCAATAAGTGCATCGATGACGACGTCCCCCACAGTGACTGTACGTAAATACCTCAACCAGAAGCCATGGATTACAGGCAACATCCGCACTGAGCTAAAGGGTAGAGCTGCCGCTTTCAAGGAGCGGGACTCTAACCCGGAAGCTTATAAGAAATCCCGCTATGCCCTCTGACGAACCATCAAACAGGCAAAGCGTCAATACAGGACTAAGATTGAATCGTACTACACTGGCTCTGACGCTCGTCGGATGTGGCAGGGCTTGCAAACTATTACAGACTACAAAGGGAAGCACAGCCGCGAGCTGCCCAGTGACACGAGCCTACCAGATGAGCTAAATTACTTCTATGCTCGCTTCGAGGCAAGTCAATCAATCAATCAATTTTATTTTATATAGCCCTTCTTACATCAGCTAATATCTCGAAGTGCTGTACAGAAACCCAGCCTAAAACCCCAAACAGCTAGTAATGCAGGTGTAGAAGCACGGTGGCTAGGAAAAACTCCCTAGAAAGGCAAAACCTAGGAAGAAACCTAGAGAGGAACCAGGCTATGAGGGGTGGCCAGTCCTCTTCTGGCTGTGCCGAGGTGGAGATTATAACAGAACCATGCCAAGATGTTCAAAAATGTTCATAAGTGACAAGCATGGTCAAATAATAATCAGGAATAAATCTCAGTTGGCTTTTCATAGCCGGTCATTAGAGTTTAAAACAGCAGGTCTGGGACAGGTAGGGGTTCCATAACCGCAGGCAGAACAGTTTAAACTGGAATAGCAGCAAGGCCAGGCGGACTGGGGACAGCAAGGAGTCACCACGGCCGGTAGTCCCGACGTATGGTCCTAGGGCTCAGGTCTCTCAGTTGGCTTTTCATAGCCGATCATTTAGAGTTGAAAACAGCAGGTCTGGGACAGGTAGGGGTTTCGTAGCCGCAGGCAGAACAGTTGAAACTGGAATAGCAGCAAGGCCAGGCGGACTGGGGACAGCAAGGTGTCATCATGCCCGGTAGTCCTGACGTATGGTCCTAGGGCTCAGGTTCTCAGAGAGAAAGAGAGAACGAGAGAATTAGAGAGAGCATACTTAAATTCACACAGGACACTGGATAAGACAGGAGAAGTACTCCAGGTATAACCAACTAACCCCAGCCCCCCGACACATAAACTACTGCAGCATAAATACTGGAGGCTGAGACAGGAGCGGTCCGGAGACACTGTGGCCCCATCCGAAGAAACCCCGGACAGGGCCAAACAGGAAGGATATAACCCCACCCACTCCGCCAAAGCACAGCCCCCGCACCACTAGAGGGATATCCCCAACCACCAACTTACAATCCTGAGACAAGGCCGAGTATAGCCCACAGAGGTCTCCACCACAGCACAAACCAAGGGGGGGCGCCAACCCAGACAGGAAGATCACGTCAGTAACTCAACCCCACTCAAGTGACGCACCCCCTCCCAGGGACGGCATGAAAGAGCACCAGCAAGCCAGTGACTCAGCCCCTGCAACAGGGTTAGAGGCAGAGAACCCCAGTGGAGAGGGGAACCGGCCTGGCAGAGACAGCAAGGGCTGTTCGTTGCTCCAGCCTTTCCGTTCACCTTCACACTCCTGGGCCAGACTACACTCAATCATATGACCTACTGAAGAGATAAGTCTTCAGTAAAGACTTAAAGGTTGAGACCGAGTCTGCGTCTCTCACATGGGTAGGCAGACTGTTCCATAAAAATGGAGATCTATAGGAGAAAGCCCTGCCTCCCGCTGTTTGCTTAGAAATTCTAGGGACAATTAGGAGGCCTCGTCTTGTGACCGTAGCGTACGTATTGGTATGTACGGCAGGACCAACTCGGAAAGATAGGTAGGAGCAAGCCCATGTAACGCTTTATAGGTTAACAGTAAAACCTTGAAATCAGCCCTTGCCTTAACAGGAAGCCAGTGTAGGGAAGCTAGCACTGGAGTAATATGATCAAATTTCTTGGTTCTAGTCAGGATTCTAGCAGCCGTATTTAGCACTAACTGAAGTTTATTTAGTGCTTTATCCGGTAGCCGGAAAATAGAGCATTGCAGTAGTCCAATCTAGAAGTAACAAATGCATGGATCAATTTTTCTGCATCATTTTTGGACAGAAAATTTCTGATTTTTGCAATGTTACGTAGATGGAAAAAAGCTGTCCTTGAAACAGTCTTGATATGTTCGTCAAAAGAGAGATCAGGGTCAAGAGTAACGCCTAGGTCCTTCACAGTTTTATTTGAGACGACTTTACAACCATCAAGATTAATTGTCAGATTTAACAGAAGATCTCTTTGTTTCTTGGGACCTAGAACAAGCATCTCTGTTTTGTCCGAGTTTAAAAGTAAAAAGTTTTCAGCCATCCACTTCCTTATGTCTGAAACACAGGCTTCTAGCGAGGGCAATTTTGGGGGCTTCACCATGCTTCATTGAAATGTACAGCTGTGTGTCATCCGCATAGCAGTGAAAGTTAACATTATGTTTTCGAATAACATCCCCAAGAGGTAAAATATATAGTGAAAACAATAGTGGTCCTAAAACGGAACCTTGAGGAACACCGAAATGTACAGTTGATTTGTCGGAGGACAGACCATTCACAGAGACAAACTGATATCTTTCCGACAGGTAGGATCTAAACCAGGCCAGAACTTGTCCGTGTAGACCAATTTGGGTTTCCAGTCTCTCCAAAAGAATGTGGTGATCGATGGTGTCAAAGGCAGCACTAAGGTCTAGTAGCACGAGGACAGATGCAGAGCCTCGGTCTGACGCCATTAAAAGGTCATTTACCACCTTCACAAGTGCAGTCTCAGTGCTATGATGGGGTCTAAAACCAGACTGAAGCATTTCGTATACATTGTTTGTCTTCAGAAAGGCAGTGAGTTGCTGCGCAACAGCTTTTCTAAAATTTTTGAGAGGAATGGAAGATTCGATATAGGCCGATAGTTTTTTATATTTTCCGGGTCAAGGTTTGGCTTTTTTCAAGAGAGGCTTTATCACTGCCACTTTTAGTGAGTTTGGTACACATCCGGTGGATAGAGAGCTGTTTATTATGTTCAACATAGGAGGGCCAAGCACAGGAAGCAGCTCCTTCAGCAGTTTAGTAGGAATAGGATCCAGTATGCAGCTTGAAGGTTTAGAGGCCATGATTATTTTCATCATTGTGTCAAGAGATATAGTACTAAAACACTTAAGTGTCTCTCCCGATCCCAGGCCCTCGCAGATCTGTGCAGATCCAGGACAGCTAAGCCCTGGAGGAATACGCAGATTCAAAGAGGAGTCCGTAATTTGCTTTCTAATGGTCATGATCTTTTCCTCAAAGAAGTTCATGAATTTATCACTGCTGAAGTGAAAACCATCCTCTCTTGGGGAATGCTGCTTTTTAGTTAGCTTTGCAACAGTATCAAAAAGAAATTTTGGATTGTTCTTATTTTCCTCGATTAATTTGGAAAAGTAGGATGATCGAGCAGCAGTGAGGGCTCTTCGGTACTGCACGGTACTGTCTTTCCAAGCTAGTCGGAAGACTTCCAGTTTGGTGTGGCGCCATTTCCGTTCCAATTTCCTGGAAGCTTGCTTCAAAGCTCGGGTATTTTCTGTATACCAGGGAGCTAGTTTCTTATGACAAATGTTTTTCGTTTTTAGGGGTGCAACTGCATCTAGGGTATTGCGCAAGGTTAAATTGAGTTCCTCAGTTAAGTGGTTAACTGATTTTTGTCCTCTGACGTCCTTGGGTAGGCAGAAGGAGTCTGGAAGGGCATCAATGAATTTTTGTGTTGTCTGAGAATTTATAGCACGACTTTTGATGCTCCTTGGTTGGGGTCTGAGCAGATTATTTGTTGCGATTGCAAACGTAATAAAATGGTGGTCCGATAGTCCAGGATTTTGTGGAAAAACATTAAGATCTACAACATTTATTCCATGGGACAAAACTAGGTCCAGAGTATGACTGTGGCAGTGAGTAGGTCCAGAGACATGTTGGACAAAACCCACTGAGTCGATAATGGCTCCGAAAGACTTTTGGAGTGGGTCTGTGGACTTCTCCATGTGAATATTAAAATCACCAAAAATTAGAATATGATCTGCTATGACTACAAGGTCTGATAGGAATTCAGGAAACTCAGAGAGGAACGCTGTATATGGCCCAGGAGGCCTGTAAACAGTAGCTATAAAAAGTGATTGAGTAGGCTGCATAGATTTCATGACTAGAAGCTCGAAAGATGAAAACGTCATTTTTTTTTGTAAATTGAAATTTGCTATCGTAAATGTTAGCAACACCTCCGCCTTTGCGGGATGCACGGGAATATGGTCACTAGTGTAACCAGGAGGTGAGGCCTCATTTAACACAGCAAATTCATCAGGCTTAAGCCATGTTTCAGTCAGGCCAATCACATCAAGATTATGATCAGTGATTAGTTCATTGACTATGACTGCCTTTGAAGTGAGGGATCTAACATTAAGTAACCCTATTTTGAGATGTGAGGTATCACGATCTCTTTCAATAATGGCAGGAATGGAGGAGGTCTTTATCCTAATAAGATTGCTAGGGTGAACACCACCATGTTTAGTTTTGCCCAACCTAGGTCGAGGGCACAGACACAGTCTCAATGGGTATGGCTGAGCTGGACTACACTGACTATGCTATTGGCAGACTCCACTAAGCTGGCAGGTTGGCTAACAGCCTGCTGCCTGGCCTGCACCCTATTTCACTGTGGGGCTAGAGGAGTTAGAGCCCTATCTATGTTGGTAGATAAGAGGAGAGCACCCCTCCAGCTAGGATGGAGTCCGTCACTCCTCAGCAGGTCAGGCTTGATCCTGTTTGTGGGTGAGTCCCAGAAAGAGGGCCAATTATCCACAAATGTTATCTTTTGGGAGGGGCAGAAAACAGTTTTCAACCAGCGATTGAGTGCTGAGACTCTGCTGTAGAGCTCGTCACTTCCCCTAACTGGGAGGGGGCCAGAGACAATTACTCGATGCCGACACATCTTTCTAGCTGATTTACACGCTGAAGCTATGTTGCACTTGGTGACCTCTGACTGTTTCATCCTAACATCGTTGGTGCCGACGTGGATAACAATATCTCTATACTCTCTACACTCGCCAGTTTTAGCTTTAGCCAGCACCATCTTTAGATTAGCCTTAACGTCGGTAGCCCTGCCCCCCTGGTAAACAGTGTATGATCGCTGGGTGATTCGTTTTAAGTCTAATACTGCGGGTAATGGAGTCGCCAATGACTAGGGTTTTCAATTTGTCAGAGCTAATGGTGGGAGCCTTCGAGTCTCAGACCCCGTAGCGGGAGGAGTAGAGACTAGAGAAGACTCAGACTCAGACTCCGACTCGCTACATAATGGGGAAAACCGGTTGAAGGTTTCTGTCGGCTGAATGAGCGACACCGGTTGAGCATTCCAACAGTATTTCCCTCCAGAAGCCATGAGAAAGTTGTCCGGCTGCGGGGACTGTGCGGGGGGATTTATACTAACGTTACTGTCTGTACTTGCTGGTGGCACAGACGCTGTTTCTTCCTTTCCTACACTGATATTACTCTTGCCTAACGATTGCGTCTGAAGCTGGGCTTGTAGCACAGCTATTCTCGCCGTAAGGCGAGAATTCTCCTGTATATTATGAGTACAGCGACTGCAATTAGAAGACATCATGTTAATGTTACTACTTAGCTTCGGCTGTTGAAGATGTTGATGAACCATGTCCAGATGAAGCGTCCGGGTGAAAAAAGTTGAATAAGGGAAAAAAGTTGCGATGGAAAAAGGAAAATAACGTAAAGTTGGCAGCTAAAACGCACAGGAAAGTGACTCTTCTGTCTCGGGATAAACGTCCGGGGTGAAAAAGTTTAACGAAAAAAGATGAGTGAGGACAAAACTAAAAAGTTGGTAAATTTGTTGAACACAGAGATTAATTAAACGTTTATTAAAAGTAAAACGTGAATAGTTTGGCAGGTAGCCAAGTAGCAACAAACAGCAGAGCAGCACAGCAAGTAACACTGAAACATGCATGAGAGCATCAGCTGTTCCGGACAACTGTGTGATCACGCTCTCCGTAGTCAATGTAAGTAAGACCTTTAAACAGGTCAACATTCACAAGGCCGCAGGGCAAGACGGATTACCAGGACGTGTACTCCAAGCATGCGCTGACCAACTGGAAAGTGTCTTCACTGATATTTTAAACCGTTCTCCCTGTCTAAGTCTGTAATACCAACATGTTTCAAGCAGACCACCATAGTCCCTGTGCCCAATAACACTAAGGTAACCTGTCTAAATGTCTACTGACCCGTAGCACTCACGTCTGTATCCATGAAGTGCTTTGAAAGGCTGGTCATGGCTCACATCAACACCATTATCCCAGAAACCCTAGACCCACTCCAATTTGCATACCGCCCCAACAGATCCACAGATGATGCAATCTATTGCGCTCCACACTGCCCTTTCACACCTGGACAAAAGGAACACCTATGTGAGAATGCTATTCATTGACTAAAGCTCAGCGTTCAAACCATAGTGCCAACAAAGCTCATCACTAAGCTAAGGATCCTGGGACTAAACACCTACCTCTGCAACTGGATCCTGGACTTCCTGACGGGCCGCCCCCAGGTGGTAAGGGTAGGTAACAACATATCCGCCACGCTGATCCTCAACACGGGGGGCCCTCGGGTGCGTGTTCAGTCCCCTCCTGTACTCCCTGTTCACTCATGACTGCATGGCCAGGCACGACTCCAACACCATCATTAAGTTTGCCGATGACACAACAGTGGTAGGCCTGATCACCGACAACGACGAGACAACCTATAGGGAGGAGGTCAGAGACCTGGCCGTGTGGTGCCAGGACAACAACCACTCCCTCAACGTGATCAAGACAAAGGAGATGATTGTGGACTACAGGAAAAAGAAGAGGACCTCCATTCTCATCGACAGGGCTGTAGTGGAGCAGGTTGAGAGCTTCAAGTTCCTTGGTGTCCACATCACCAACAAACTAACATGGTCCAAGCACACCAAGACAGTCGTGAAGAGGGCACGACAAAACCTATTCCACTTAAGGAGACTGAAAAGATTTGGCATGGGTCCTCAGATCCTCAAAAGGTTCTACAGCTGCATCATCGAGAACATCCTGACTGGTTGCATCACTGCTTGGTATGGCAACTGCTCGGTCTCCGACCGCAAGGCACTACAGAGGGTAGTGCGTCCGGCCCAGTACATCACTGGGGCCAAGCTTCCTGCCATCCAGGACCTCTATACCAGGCAGTGTCAGAGGAAGGCCCTAAAAATTGTCAAAGACTCCAGCAACCCTAGTCATAGACTGTTCTCCCTGCTACCGCACGGCAAGCGATACCGGAGCACCAAGTCTAGGTCCAAAAGGCTTCTAAACAGATTCTACCCCCAAGCCATAAGACTCCTGAACATCTAATCAAATGGCTACCCAGACTATTTGCATTGCCCATGAATCCCATTCAGAGGAAACTGGACTCTATTACTCTATTTTACATTGATTGGATAAAGTTGAATAGGCTTTTAATATGCGTAGATAATTATTTAGTATGTGTTCTACTGGGCTGTGATGATAATACAGTGGGGAAAAAAAGTATTTAGTCAGCCACCAATTGTGCAAGTTCTCCCACTTAAAAAGATGAGAGGCCTGTAATTTTCATCATAGGTACACGTCAACTATGACAGACAAAATGAGAAAAAAAAATCCAGAAAATCACATTGTAGGATTTTTAATGAATTTATTGGCATATGATGGTGGAAAATAAGTATTTGGTCAATAACAAAAGTTTCTCAATACTTTGTTATATACCCTTTGTTGGCAATGACACAGGTCAAAGCGTTTTCTGTAAGTCTTCACAAGGTTTTCACACACTGTTGCTGGTATTTTGGCCCATTCCTCCATGCAGATCTCCTCTAGAGCAGTGATGTTTTGGGGCTGTCGCTGGGCAACACAGACTTTCAACTCCCTCCAAAGATTTTCTATGGGGTTGAGATCTGGAGACTGGCTAGGCCACTCCAGGACCTTGAAATGCTTCTTACGAAGCCACTCCTTCGTTGCCCGGCCGGTGTGTTTGGGATCATTGTCATGCTGAAAGACCCAGCCACGTTTCATCTTCAATGCCCTTGCTGATGGAAGGAGGGTTTCACTCAAAATCTCACGATACATGGCCCCATTCATTCTTTCGTTTACACGGATCAGTCGTCCTGGTCCCTTTGCAGAAAAACAGCCCCAAAGCATGATGTTTCCAACCCTATGCTTCACAGTAGGTATGGTGTTCTTTGGATGCAACTCAGCATTCTTTGTCCTCCAAACATGACGAGTTGAGTTTTTACCAAAAAGTTATATTTTGGTTTCATCTGACCATATGACATTCTCCCAATCCTCTTCTGGATCATCCAAATGCACTTCAGACGGGCCTGGACATGTACTGGCTTAAGCAGGGGGACACGTCTCGCACTGCAGGATTTGAGTCCCTGGCGGCGTAGTGTGTTACTGATGGTTGGCTTTGTTACTTTGGTCCCAGCTCTCTGCAGGTCATTCACTAGGTCCCCCCGTGTGGTTCTGGGATTTTGCTCACCGTTCTTGTGATCATTTTGACCCCACAGGGTGAGATCTTGCGTGGAGCCCCAGATCGAGGGAGATTATCAGTGGTCTTGTATGTCTTCCATTTCCTAATAATTGCTCCCACAGTTGATTTCTTCAAACCAAGCTGCTTACCTATTGCAGATTCAGTCTTCCCAGCCTGGTGCAGGTCTACAATTTTGTTTTTGGTGTCCTTTGACAGCTCTTTGGTCTTGGCCATTGTGAAGTTTGGAGTGTGACTGTTTGAGGTTGTGGACAGGTGTCTTTTATACTGATAACAAGTTCAAACAGGTGCCATTAATACAGGTAACGAGTGGAGGACAGAGGAGCCTCTTAAAGAAGTTGTTACAGGTCTGTGAGAGCCAGAAATCTTGCTTGTTTGTAGGTGACCAAATACTTATTTTCCACCATAATTTGCAAATAAATTCATTAAAAACCCTACAATGGGATTTTCTGGATTTTTTTTTCTCAATTTGTCTGTCATAGTTGACGTGTACCTATGATGAAAATTACAGGCCTCTCTCATCTTTTTAAGTGGGAGAACTTGCACAATTGGTGGCTGACTAAATACTTTTTTTCCCCACTGTATCTTCATCATATCCACATTCATTACCAGTAGCTGGTTGTTATTGGATTCATAATATCTCTTGGACAGATCTACGTAAACATAACTGGTACCTTTAGAATCTGTCAGGAAGGAAAGGGATGTGTGGGCCAATGAGCAGCAGTAGTTCCGGTGTTAGGGTTTTTCATCACTGGTTATTTGGACAAATCCCGATTTCGCAGGTGTTAGCATCTTTCAAATTTCGTAAGGGGAGGGGACATTCGGCCCATAACTTTGTTGAGAGAGGGTGGATCTCCTTGTTCTAGCATCTCTTAATCCCATCTCTTGACAGCTGTGGACCCAGAAATGTAATCGAGCAGCCGACCAATTACGTGAGACTTTAGCTCTGGGTTAACCGAGATTACTGTATTCATGAATATATTGCTGGTTTACCTGATCAAACCCTTGCAACACATGGCAGAGAGAGGAGAGGATGGGAGTGTCCTAAACAGCACCCCGTTCCCTATATAGCAGACTACCTTCTACCAGGGCCCGACCCAACTGAACACTTACAGGAGATTCTGGAGCGGTGCCTGAGACCGACAGTGTTTTCCACCATCAACACCCTATTAAGACACTTTATGTTGGTTTTTTCCCTTTTTTTATTTTGGCAGTTACCTGTGTGTGTCCCAAATTGGCACCCTATTCCCTATTGGCCCTGGTCAAAAGCAGTGGACAATATAGGGAATAGGGTGCCATTTGGGATGCAGATGATGGTTTGAGAGGTGTTTTTTCTAGCCTCTCACCCAGCCAGCCTTAGCCTGCCAGGTCTGCTAGTACTGTCTAACTGTTACTATGCATGTATCCCAAATAGCATCTTATTCCCTATGGACCCTGGTCAATAGTAGTGCACTATAAAGGGAATAGGGTGCTATTTGGGATGTAACCTATAACTAAATGGTCTGCCAGAGCTGCTCAGTACTAGCTAGCTGTTACTATCGGAGTGTTGCTATAACGACATGGTCTGCCAGACCTGCTCAGGACTATCTGACTACAGATAATTACAGATGGCAGGAGTCAGACTCCGCTCTATGAAGCAGAATCATCCTCTGGCATATGTCATGATGTATTCCCCCTGTGCCCCTCCCCCTCCTCCAGGAGTCTGACTCCGCTCTATGAAGCAGAATCATCCTCTGGCATATGTCATGATGTATTCCCCCTGTGCCCCTCCTCCTCCTCCAGGAGTCGGGTCGCGAGACCCCCTCGTCCACCCAGGCATCCAGCATCAACGGGACGGACGATGAGAAGATCTCCCACGGAGGACCGGAGACCGCAGCGCTGATGAGCGAGAATGACAAACTCAAGACCACTGTGGAACAGAGGTAAGGAAGGAGAGATGGAGATAGGAAGGGAGAGAGAGAGGGAGGGAGGGAGGGAGGGAGGGAGAGATGGTGGTAGGTAAGGAGGGAGGGGTAGGGGGAGAGAGATAGAGGTAGGTAAGGAGGGAGGGGTAGGGGGAGAGATGGAGGGAGAGATAGAGGGAGGTAAGGAGGGAGGGGTAGGGGGAGAGATGGAGGGAGAGATAGAGGGAGGTAAGGAGGGAGGGGTAGGGGGAGAGATGGAGGGAGAGATAGAGGGAGGTAAGGAGGGAGGGGTAGGGGGAGAGATGGAGGGAGAGATAGAGGGAGGTAAGGAGGGGGGGGGTAGGGGGAGAGATGGAGGGAGAGATGGAGGTAGGTAAGGAGGGAGGGGGAGAGGGAGAGGGAGAGATGGAGGGAGGGGTAGGGGGAGAGATGGAGGGAGGGGTAGGGGGAGAGATGGAGGGAGAGATGGAGGTAGGTAAGGAGGGAGGGGTAGGGGGAGAGATGGAGGGAGAGATAGAGGTAGGTAAGGAGGGAGGGGTAGAGGGAGAGAGAGAGGGAGAGATGGAGGGAGGGGTAGGGGGAGAGATGGAGGGAGAGAAGGAGGGAGGGGTAGAGGGAGAGATGGAGGGAGGGGTAGGGGGAGAGATGGAGGGAGAGAAGGAGGGAGGGGTAGAGGGAGAGATGGAGGGAGGGGTAGGGGAGAGATGGAGGGAGGGGTAGGGGAGAGATGGAGGGAGGTAAAGAGGGAGGGGTAGAGGGAGAGATGGAGGGAGAGATGGAGGTAGGTAAGGAGGGAGGGGTAGAGGTACACTACCGTTCAAAGGTTTGGGGTCACTTAGAAATGTCCTTGTTTTCGAAAGAAAAGCAATTCTTTTGTCCATTAAAATAACATCAAATTGATCAAAAATACAGTGTAGACATTGTTAATGTTGTAAATGGCTATTGTAGCTGGAAATGGCTGATCTTTTTATGGAATATCTACAGTTGAAGTCTGAAGTTTACATACACCTTAGCCAAATACATTTAAACTCAGTTTTTCACAATTCCTGACATTTAATCCTAGTAACAATGCCCTGTCTTAGGTCAGTTAGGATCACCACCTTATTTTAAGAATGTGAAATGTCAGAATAATAGTAGAGAGAATTATTTATTTCAGCTTTTATTTATTTCATCACATTCCCAGTGGGTCAGAAGTTTACATACACTCAATTAGTATTTGGTAGCATTGCCTTTAAATTGTTTAACTTGGGTCAAACATTTCGGGTAGCCTTCCACAAGCTTCGCACAATAAGTTGGGTGAATTCTGGCCCATTCCTCCTGACAGAGCTTGTGTAACTGAGTCAGGTTTGTAGGCCTCCTTGCTCGCACACGCTTTTTCAGTTCTGCCCACAAATGTTCTATAGGCTTGAGGTCAGGGCTTTGTGATGGCCACTCCAATACCTTGACTTTGTTGTCCTTAAGCCATGTTGCCACAACTTTGGAAGTGTGCTTGGGGTCATTGTCCATTTGGAAGACCCATTTGCGACCAAGCTTTAACTTCCTGACTGATGTCTTGAGATGTTGCTTCAATATATCCACATAATTTTCCTTCCTCATGCCATCTATTTTGTGAAGTGCACCAGTCCCTCCTGTAGCAAAGCACCCCCACAGCATGATGCTGCCACCCCCGTTCTTCACGGTTGGGATGGTGTTCTTCGGCTTGCAAGCAACCCCCTTTTTCCTCCAAACATAACCATGGTCATTATGGCCAAACAGTTGTATTTTTGTTTCATCAGACCAGAGGACATTTCTCCAAAAAGTACGATCTTTGTCCCCATGTGCAGTTGCAAACCGTAGTCTGGCTTTTTTATGGCGGTTTTGGAGCAGTGGCTTCTTCCTTGCTGAGCGGCCTTTCAGGTTATGTCGATATAGGACTTGTTTTACTGTGGATATACAGTGAGGGAAATAAGTATTTGATCCCCTGCTGATTTTGTACGTTTGCCCACTGACAAAGAAATGATCAGTCTATAATTTTAATGGTAGGTTTATTTCAACAGTGAGAGACAGAATAACAACAAAAAAATCCAGAAAAACGCATGTCAAAAATGTTATCAATTGATTTGAGTTTTAATGAGGGAAATAAGTATTTGACCCCTCTGCAAAACATGACTTAGTACTTGGTGGCAAAACCCTTGTTGGCAATCACAGTGGTCAAACGTTTCTTGTAGTTGGCCACCAGGTTTGCACACATCTCAGGAGGGATTTTGTCCCATTCCTCTTTGCAGATCTTCTCCCAGTCATTAAGGTTTCGAGGCTGAGGTTTGGTAACTCAAACCTTCAGCTCCCTCCACAGATTTTCTGTGAGATTAGGGTCTGGAGACTGGCTAGGCCACTCCAGGACCTTAATGTGCTTCTACTTGAACCACTCCTTTGTTGCCTTGGCCGTGTGTTTTGGGTCATTGTCATGCTGGAATACCCATCCACGACCCATTTTCAATGCCCTGGTCGAGGGAAGGAGGTTCTCACCCAAGATTTGACAGTACATGGCTCCGTCCATTGTCCCTTTGATGCGGTGAAGTTGTCCTGTCCCCTTAGCAGAAAAACACCCCCAAAGCATAATGTTTCCACCTCCATGTTTGACGGTGGGGATGGTGTTCTTGGGGTCATAGGCAGCATTCCTCCTCCTCCAAACATGGCGAGTTGAGTTGATGCCAAAGAGCTCCATTTTGGTCTCATCTGACCACAACACTTTCACTCAGTTCTCCTCTGAATCATTCAGATGTTCATTGGCAAACTTCAGACAGGCATGTATATGTGCTTTCTTGAGCAGGGGGAACTTGCGGGCGCTGCAGGATTTCAGTCCTTCACTGCGTAGTGTGTTGCCAATTGTTTTCTTGGTGACTATGGTCCCAGCTGCCTTGAGATCATTGACAAGATCCTCCCGTGTAGTTCTGGGCTGATTCCTCACCGTTCTCATGATCATTGCAACTCCACGAGGTGAGATCTTGCAATGCGTTTTTCTTGATTTCTTTGTTGTTATTCTGTCTCTCACTGTTCAAATAAACCTACCATTAAAATTATTGACTGATCATTTCTTTGTCAGTGGGCAAACTTACAAAATCAGCAGGGGATCAAATACTTTTTTCCCTCACTGTAGATACTTTTGTACCTGTTTCCTCCAGCATCGTCACAAGGTCCTTTGCTGTTGTTCTGGGATTGATTTTCACTTTTCGCACCAAAGTACGTTAATCTCTAGGAGACAGAACACGTCTCCTTCCTGAGCGGTATGACGGCTGCGTGGTCCCATGGTGTTTATACTTGCGTACTGTTGTTTGTACAGATGAACGTGGTAACTTCAGGCGTTTGGAAATTGCTCCCAAGGATGAACCAGACTTGTGGAGGTCTACAATTTCTTTTCTGAGGTCTTGGCTGATTTCTTTTGATTTTCCCATGATGTCAAGCAAAGAGGCACTGAGTTTGAAGGTAGGCCTTGAAATACATCCACAGGTACACCTCCAATTGACTCAAATGATGTCAATTAGCCTATCAGAAGCTTCTAAAGCCATGATATCATTTTCTGGAATTTTCCAAGCTGTTTAAAGGCACAGTCAACATAGTGTATGTCAACTTCTGACCCACTGGAATTGTGATACAGTGAATTATAAGTGGAATAATCTGTCTGTAAACAATTGTTGGAAAATTACTTGTCATGCACAAATAATAATAATAATAATAATAATAATAATATGCCATTTAGCAGACGCTTTTATCCAAAGCGACTTACAGTCGTGCGTGCATACATTTTTTTGTGTATGGGTGGTCCCGGGTATCGAACCCACTACCTTGGCGTTACAAGCGTCCTTTTTACGCTGCTGCTACTCTGTTAAGTATTTATGCATAGTCACTTTAACTCTACCCACATGTACATATTACCTCAACTACCTCAACTAGCCGGTGCCCCCGCACATTGACTCTGCAACGGTACCCCCCTGTATATATAGCCTCCCTACTGTCACTTTATTTTACTGTATATATAGCCTCCCTACTGTCACTTTATTTTACTTCTGCTCTTTTTTTCTCAACACTTTTTTTGTTGTTGTTTTATTCTTACTTTTTTTGTTTAAAATAAATGCACTGTTGGTTAAGGGCTGTAAGTAAGCATTTCACTGTAATGTCTGCACCTGTTGTATTCGGCGCATGTGACCAATAAAATTTGATTTGATTTGATTTGAAGCGCCGTGCTCTACCAGCTGAGCTACAGAGGACCACATAGAGAGTAGATGTAGATGTCCTAACCGACTTGCCAAAACTATAGTTTGCTAAAAAGATATTTGTGGAGTGGTTGAAAAACAAGTTTTAATGACTCTAACCTAAGTGTATGTAAACTTCCGACTTCAACTGTACATAGGCGTACAGAGGCCCATTATCAGCAACCATCAGTCCTGTGTTCCAATGGCACGTTGTGTTTGCTAATCCAAGTTTATCATTTTAAAAGGCTAATTGATCATTCGAAAACCCTTTTTCAATTATGTTAGCACAGCTGAAAACTGTTGTGCTGATTAAAGAAGCAATAAAACTGGCCTTCTTGAGACTAGTTGAGTATCTGGAGCATCAGCAATTGTGGGTTCGATTACAGAATCAAAATGTCCAGAAACAAATAACTTTCTTCTGAAATGTGTCAGTCTATTCTTGTTCTGAGAAATGAAGGCTTTTCCATGCGAGAAATTGCCAAGAAACTGAAGATCTCGTACAACACTGTGTACTACAGCGCAAACTGGCTCTAACCAGAATAGTAAGAGGAGTGGGAGGCCCCAGTGCACAACTGAGAAAGAGGTCCTCAACTGGCAGCTTCATTAAATAGTACCCGCAAAACACCAGTCTCAATGTCAACAGGGAAGAGTTGACTCCGGGATGCTGACCTTCTAGGCAGAGTTGCAAAGAAAAAGCCATATCTCAGACTGGCCAATAAAAAGAAAAGATTAAGATGGGCAAAAGAACACAGACACTGGACAGAGGAAGATTGGAAAAAAGTGTTATTGACAGACGAATCGAGGTTTGAGGTGTTCGGATCACAAAGAAGAACATTTGTGAGACGCAGACCAAATGAAAAGATGCTGGAGGAGTGCTTGATACCATCTGTCAAGCATGGTGGAGGCAATGTGATGGTCTGGGGGTGCTTTGGTGGTGGTAAAGTGGGAGATTTGTACAGGGTAAAAGGGATCTTGAAGAAGGAAGGCTATCACTCCATTTGGTAATGCCATGCCATACCCTGTGGACGGCGCTTGATTGGAGCCAATTTCCTCCTACAACAGGACAATGACCCAAAGCACAGCTCCAAACTGTGCAAGAATTATTTAGGGAAGAAGCAGTGAGCTGGTATTCTGTCTATAATGGAGTGGCCAGCACAGTCACCGGATCTCAACCCTATTGAGCTGTTGTGGGAGCAGCTTGACCGTATGGTACGTAAGAAGTGCCCATCAAGCCAATCCAACTTGTGGGAGGTGCTTCAGGAAGCATGGGGTGAAATCTCTTCAGATTACCTCAACAAATTGACAACTAGAATGCCAAATGTCTGCAAGGCTGTAATTGCTGCAAATGGATGATTCTTTGAAGAAAGCAAATTTTGAAGGACATAATTATTATTTCTATTAAAAATTTCCTATGCATTTTGCTATATTTCCTATTCAAACTAATTTCATGTATGTTTTCATGGAAAACAAGGACATTTCTAAGTGACCCCAATCTTTTGAACGGTAGTGTAGGTAAGGAGGTAGGGGTAGAGGTGAGGAGGTAGGGGTGGAGGTAGGGGTAGAGGTGAGGAGGTAGAGGGGTGGAGGTAGGGGTAGAGGTGAGGAGGTAGAGGTGAGGAGGTAGTGGAGGTAAGGGGGGTAGGGGGTAGAGGTAGGTAAGGGGGTAGAGGTGAGGAGGGAGGCTTAGAGGTAGGTAAGGAGGTAGGGGTAGAGGTAGGTAAGGAGGTAGGGGTAGAGGTAGGTGAGGAGGTAGGGGTAGAGGTGGGTAAGGAGGTAGGGGTAGAGGTGGGTAAGGAGGTAGGGGTAGAGGTGGGTAAGGAGGTGGGGGTAGAGGTGGGTAAGGGGGTAGGGGTAGAGGTGAGAAGGTAGGGGAAGAGGTAAGGAGGGAGAGGTGGGGGTAGGGGTAGAGGTAAGGAGGGAGGGGTAGAGGGAGGTAAGGAGGGAGGGGTAGAGGGAGGTAAGGAGGGAGAGGTAGAGGTAGGTAAGGAGGTAGGGGTAGAGGTAAGGAGGTAGAGGTAAGGAGGGAGGGGGTAGAGGTAAGGAGGGAGAGAGGTAGGGGTATAGGTAAGGAGGGAGAGGGAGGGGTAGGTAAGGAGGGAGAGGGAGGGGTAGGTAAGGAGGGAGAGGGAGGGGTAGGTAAGGAGGGAGGGGTAGATAAGGAGGGAGGGGTAGAGGTAGGTAAGGAGGGAGAGGGAGGGGTAGAGGTAGGATATGGGGTAGAGGTGAGGAGGTAGGGGTAGAGGTAGGTAAGGCGGGAGAGATGGAGGTAGGGGTATAGGTAAGGAGGAAGGAGTAGGGGTAAGGAGGGAGGGGTAGAGGTAAGGAGGGAGAGAGGTAGGTAAGGAGGGAGAGATGGAGGTAGGGGTATAGGTAGGGGTAGGTAAGGAGGGATGGAGAGGGAGGGGTAGGTAAGGAGGGAGAGGGAGGGGTAGATAAGGAGGGAGGGGTAGGGGGAGAGAACAGACTCAAAACCGCTGTGGGAGGGAGGGAGGGAGGGGGAGCGAACGACAGACATGACCGCCGTGGAACAGAGGTAAGTAAACATTTCAACACGTATCATAGAACGTGGAGAACCAACAGAATACACAGAACAGAACATTGAGTTCAGGTGACCCTAAAACACCTTAAATACCCTAGTAGATGGTCATAATGGCAGGCTAAGTTGGAGGTTTCCAGGTGGTTTACAAATCTCTAACAACATCAGCTTGCCTCAGAGTCAGATGGAAGCTATTAGTCCATGGCCTAAACACTCAGCTAAGAGCAGTCAAGAAAGATTGTGTTCCATAAACCAACTGCCAGGGAATGATCTGACACGTAATGTTGTAGAATACGGTGGTACGGGTTTAAACCAACCAACCAACCATCATACTAAAAAACAGCCGTGCAGAAAGCAAAACCTTGTGACCTTATATGCATATTGGTAGGTTTTGACCATAAATTGAGTTAAAACATTAATCTCTCCTCCCCCTCTCTCTCTCTCTCTCTCTCTCTCTCTCCTCCCCCTCTCTCTCTCTCTTCCCCCTCTCTCTCTCTCTTCCCCCCCCCTCTCTCTCTCTCTCTTCCCCCTCTCTCTCTCTCTCTCTTCCCCCCTCTCTCTCTCTCTCTTCCCTCTCTCTCTCTTCTCTCTCTCTCTCTCTTCCCCCTCTCTCTCTCCCCCCTCTCTCTCTCTCCTCCCCCTCTCTCTCTCCTCCCCCTCTCTCTCTCTCCTCCCCCCTCTCTCTCTCTCCTCCCCCTCTCTCTTTCTCTTCTCCCCCCTCTCTCTCCTCCCCCCTCTCTCTCTCTCCTCCCCCCCTCTCTCCTCCCCCTCTCCTCCCCCTCTCTCTCCTCCCCCTCTCCACCCCCCCTCTCCACCCCCCTCTCCTCCCCCCTCTCCTCCCCCTCTCCACCCCCCCCACCCTCTCCTCCCCCCCTCTCTCTCTCCTCCCCCCTCTCTCTCCTCCCCCTCTCTCTCTCCTCCCCCTCTCTCTCTCTCCTCCCCCCTCTCTCTCTCTCCTCCCCCCTCTCTCTCTCCTCCCCCTCTCTCTCTCCTCCCCTCTCTCTCTCCTCCCCCTCTCTCTCTCCTCCCCCCTCTCTCTCTCTCCTCCCCCTCTTTCTCTCTCCCCTCCCCCCTCTCTTTCTCCCCTCCCCCCTCTCTTTCTCCCCTCTCTTTCTCTCCTCCCCTCCCCCTCTCTCTCTTCTCCCCCCTCTCTCTTCTCCCCCCTCTCTCTTCTCCCCCTGTCTCTCTCTCTCCTCCCCCTGTCTCTCTCTCTCCTCCCCCTGTCTCTCTCTTCTCCCCCCTGTCTCTCTCTCTCTTCTCCCCCTGTCTCTCTCTCTCTTCTCCCCCTGTCTCTCTCTCTCTTCTCCCCCTGTCTCTCTCTCTCTTCTCCCCCTCTCTCTTTCTCTTCTCCCCCTCTCTCTTTCTCTTCTCCCCCTCTCTCTTTCTCTTCTCCCCCTCTCTCTTTCTCTTCTCCCCCTCTCTCTCTCCTCCCCCCTCTCTCTCTCCTCCCTCTCTCTTCCCTCCCCTCCCCCTCTCTCTTTCTCTTCTCCCCCTCTCTCTTTCTCTTCTCCCCCTCTCTCTTTCTCTTCTCCCCCTCTCTCTTTCTCTTCTCCCCCTCTCTCTTTCTCTTCTCCCCCTCTCTCTTTCTCTTCTCTTCATCTCTTTCTCTTCTCTTCATCTCTTTCTCTTCTCCCCTCTCTCTTTCTCTTCATCTCTCTTTCTCTTCATCTCTCTTTCTCTTCTCCCCCTCTCTCTTTCTCTTCTCCCCCTCTCTCTTTCTCTTCTCCCCCTCTCTCTTTCTCTTCTCTTCATCTCTTTCTCTTCTCTTCATCTCTTTCTCTTCTCCCCTCTCTCTTTCTCTTCATCTCTCTTTCTCTTCTCCCCCTCTCTCTTTCTCTTCTCCCCCTCTCTCTTTCTCTTCTCCCCTCTCTCTTTCTCTTCTCCCCCTCTCTCTTTCTCTTCTCCCCCTCTCTCTTTCTCTTCTCCCCCTCTCTCTTTCTCTCTTCTCCCCCTCTTTCACTCCTCCCCCTCTCTCTCTCTTCTTCTCCCCTCTCTCTCTCGCTCTCTCTCTCTCTCTCTCTCTCTCCCCCCTCTTCTCCCCCCAGTAACACCAATGCTAAGAAGTTGGAGACAGAACTCCAGACTCTACGGGACAGTAATGCTCGGCTGGTAGACGCGCTAACAGAGTCCTCCGCTAACGTAGAGATCTGGAAGAAACAACTCAACACCTGCAAGGAGGAGAGCGACACACTGAGGGAAAAGGTAATATGGAGGATCCTACGTAGATCTATCTATATAGACACTATAGAGGACCCTACGTAGATCTATCTACATAGAGACACTATAGAGGACCCTACGTAGATCTATCTACATAGAGACACTATAGAGGACCCTACGTAGATCTATCTAGTAGATAGATCTACGTAGGGTCCTCTATAGTGTCTCTATGTAGATAGCTCTACGTAGGATCCTCTATAGTGTCTCTATGTAGATAGATCTACGTAGGGTCCTCTATAGTGTCTCTATGTAGATAGTATCTACATAGAGACACTATAGAGGACCCTACGTAGATCTATCTACATAGAGACACTATAGAGGACCCTACGTAGATCTATCTACATAGACACTATAGAGGACCCTACGTAGATCTATCTACATAGACACTATAGAGGGCCCTACGTAGATCTATCTATATAGAGACACTATAGAGGACCCTACGTAGATCTATCTACATAGACACTATAGAGGACCCTACGTAGATCTATCTACATAGAGACACTATAGAGGTTCCTACATGTAGTAACTACAGTGCCAGAATGTTGAAATATCACTCCAGAAGAGGAATGTGTTTTTTGAGTCCAGTACCCATGCATCAGCATCATCACCATCCCACACTCTGATAATGAAAGTGAAATGAGCTCTAGTTGGCAGGAGTCCTACTGTTCCCTGACTCCCTGCTGAGAACACAGCAGATCATGATCTAATGTAGTGTTTAGCTGTCTGGTGGGTTATGAGACAGTAAGAGGAACTGGAGATATAAATGTGATAATAGGAAGTAACTCGGCATGCTAACTGCTTTAACTTCTGCTTGGTTTAGATTCAGACATGATTCAGAACATTCTAGAACGCTAAAAGCTTCCATTATAATTATTGGAACTTACATACATGTTCCTTCATACATTTTCTTGTTGAATCAAGTAATGAATATTTCCCCTGATATTAGTGCTGCTCTATGAAGATCTGCAGCTCTAGGTCAGAGGAGATGAGACAGAGGGGGTGTGTCAGTAATGTTTCTTTATCGAGTTACCTTTTCCCTGAGTGTGTCGCTCTATGTAGATAGATCTACGTAGGGTCCTCTATAGTGTCTATGTAGATAGATCTACGTAGGGTCCTCTATAGTGTCTCTATGTAGATAGATCTACGTAGGGTCCTCTATAGTGTCTCTATGTAGATAGATCTACGTAGGGTCCTCTATAGTGTCTCTATGTAGATAGATCTACGTAGGGTCCTCTATAGTGTCTCTATGTAGATAGATCTACGTAGGGTCCTCTATAGTGTCTCTATGTAGATAGATCTACGTAGGGTCCTCTATAGTCTCTATGTAGATAGATCTACGTAGGGTCCTCTATAGTGTCTCTATGTAGATAGATCTACGTAGGGTCCTCTATAGTGTCTCTATGTAGATAGATCTACGTAGGGTCCTCTATAGTGTCTCTATGTAGATAGATCTACGTAGGGTCCTCTATAGTGTCTCTATGTAGATAGATCTACGTAGGGTCCTCTATAGTGTCTCTATGTAGATAGATCTACGTAGGGTCCTCTATAGTGTCTATGTAGATAGATCTCACGTAGGGTCCTCTATAGTGTCTCTATGTAGATAGATCTACGTAGGGTCCTCTATAGTGTCTCTATGTAGATAGATCTACGTAGGGTCCTCTATAGTGTCTCTATGTAGATAGCTCTACGTAGGGTCCTCTATAGTGTCTCTATGTAGATAGATCTACGTAGGGTCCTCTATAGTGTCTCTATGTAGATAGATCTACGTAGGGTCCTCTATAGTGTCTCTATGTAGATAGATCTACGTAGGGTCCTCTATAGTGTCTATGTAGATAGATCTACGTAGGGTCCTCTATAGTGTCTCTATGTAGATAGATCTATGTAGGGTCCTCTATAGTGTCTCTATGTAGATAGATCTACGTAGGGTCCTCTATAGTGTCTCTATGTAGATAGATCTATGTAGGGTCCTCTATAGTGTCTATGTAGATAGATCTACGTAGGGTCCTCTATAGTGTCTCTATGTAGATAGATCTACGTAGGGTCCTCTATAGTGTCTCTATGTAGATAGATCTACGTAGGGTCCTCTATAGTGTCTCTATGTAGAGAGATCTACGTAGGGTCCTCTATAGTGTCTCTATGTAGAGAGATCTACGTAGGGTCCTCTATAGTGTCTCTATGTAGATAGATCTACGTAGGGTCCTCTATAGTGTCTCTATGTAGATAGATCTACGTAGGGTCCTCTATAGTGTCTCTATGTAGATAGATCTACGTAGGGTCCTCTATAGTGTCTCTATGTAGATAGATCTACGTAGGGTCCTCTATAGTGTCTCTATGTAGATAGATCTACGTAGGGTCCTCTATAGTGTCTATGTAGATAGATCTACGTAGGGTCCTCTATAGTGTCTCTATGTAGATAGATCTACGTAGGGTCCTCTATAGTGTCTCTATATGCACTGAACAAAAACATGCAACATTTTCAAAGGTTTTACTGAGTTACAGTTCATAGAAGGAAATCAGTCAACTGAAATAAATAAATTAGGCCCTAATCTATGGATTTCACATGACTGGGAATACAGATATGCATTTGTTGGTCACAGATACCTTTAAAAGAAAAGGTGGCGTGGATCAGAAAACCAGTCAGTATCTGGTGTGACCACCATTTGCCTCATGCAGCGTGACACATCTCCTTCACATAGAGTTGATCAGGCTGTTGATTGTGGCCTGTGGAATGTTGTCCCACTCCTCTTCAATGGCTGTGCGAAGTTGCTGGATATAGGCAGGAACTGGAACACGCTGTCGTACATGTCGATCCAGAGCATCCCAAACATGTTCAATGGGTGACATGTCTGGTGAGTAAGCAGACCATGGAAGAACTGGGACATTTTCAGCGTCCAGGAATTGTGTGCAGATCCTTGTGACATGGGGCCGTGCATTATAATGCCGCGAGCTGCCCAGTGACACGAGCCTACCAGACGAGCTAAACCACTTCTATGCTCGCTTCGAGGCAAGCAACACTGAAGCATGCATGAGAGCACCAGCTGTTCCGGATGACTATGTGATCACGCTCTCCGTAGCCGATGTGAGTAAGACTTTTAAGCAGGTCAACATTCACAAGGCCGCAGGGCCAGACGGATTACCAGGACGTGTACTCCGAGCATGTGCTGACCAACTGGCAAGTGTCTTCACTGACATTTTCAACATGTCCCTGACTGAGTCTGTAATACCAACATGTTTCAAGCAGACCACCATAGTCCCCGTGCCCAAGAACTCTAAGATAACCTGCCTAAATGACTACCGACCCGTAGCACTGACGTCTGTAGCCATGAAGTGCTTTGAAAGACTGGTCATGGCTCACATCAACAGCATAATCCCAGAAACCCTAGACCCACTCCAATTTGCATACCGCCCCAAAAGATCCACAGATGATGCAATCTCTATCGCACTCCACACTGCCCTTTCCCACCTGGACAAGAGGAACACCTACGTGAGAATGCTATTCATTGACTACAGCTCAGCATTCAACACCATAGTGCCCTCTAAGCTCATCACTAAGCTAAGGATCCTGGGACTAAACACCTCCCTCTGCAACTGGATCCTGGACTTCCTGACGGGCCGCCCCCAGGTGGTAAGGGTAGGTAACAACACATCTGCCACACTGATCCTCAACACGGGGGCCCCTCAGGGGTGCGTGCTCAGTCCCCCTCCTGTACTCTCTGTTCACCCATGACTGCATGGCCAGGCACGACTCCAACACCATCATTAAGTTTGCCGACGACACAACAGTGGTAGGCCTGATCACCGACAACGATGAGACAGCCTATAGGGAGGAGGTCAGAGATCTGGCCGTGTGGTGCCAGGACAACAACCTCTCCCTCAACGTGACCAAGACAAAGGAGATGATTGTGGACTACAGGAAAAAAAGAGGACTGAGCACGCCCCCATTCTCATCGACGGGGCTGTAGTGGAACAGGTTGAGAGCTTCAAGTTCCTTGGTGTCCACATCACCAACGAACTATCATGGTCCAAACACACCAAGACAGTCGTGAAGAGGGCACGACAAAGCCTATTCCCCCTCAGGAGACTAAAAAGATTTGGCATGGGTCCTCAGATCCTCAAAAATTCTACAGCTGCACCATCGAGAGCATCCTGACTGGTTGCATCACCGCCTGGTATGGCAACTGCTTGGCCTCTGACCGCAAGGCACTACAGAGGGTAGTGCGTACGGCCCAGTACATCACTGGGGCAAAGCTCCCTGCCATCCAGGACCTCTATACCAGGCGGTGTCAGAGGAAGGCCCTCAAAATTGTCAAAGACTCCAGCCACCCTAGTCATAGACTGTTCTCTCTGCTACCGCACGGCAAGCGGTACCGGAGTGCCAAGTCTAGGTCCAAAAGACTTCTCAACAGCTTCTACCCCCAAGCCATAAGACTCCTGAACAGCTAATCATGGCTACCCGGACTATTTGCACTGCCCCCCCACCCCATCCTTTTTACGCTGCTGCTACTCTGTTAAGTATTTATGCATAGTCACTTTAACTCTACCCACATGTACATATTACCTCAACTACCTCAACTAGCCGGTGCCCCCGCACATTGACTCTGCAACGGTACCCCCCTGTATATATAGCCTCCCTACTGTCACTTTATTTTACTGTATATATAGTCTCCCTACTGTCACTTTATTTTACTTCTGCTCTTTTTTTCTCAACACTTTTTTTGTTGTTGGTTTATTCTTACTTTTTTTGTTTAAAATAAATGCACTGTTGGTTAAGGGCTGTAAGTAAGCATTTCACTGCAATGTCTGCACCTGTTGTATTCGGCGCATGTGACCAATAAAATTTGATTTGATTTGATTTGACATGAGGTGATGGCGGCAGATTAATGGCACGACAATGGGCCACAGGATCTTGTCACGGCATCTGTTCATTCAAATTGCCATCGATAAAATGCAATTGTGTTAGTTGTCCGGAGCTTATGCCTTCCCATACCATAACCCCTCCGCCACCATGGGGCACTCTGTTCACAACGTTGACATCAGCAAACTGCTTGCCCACACAACGCCATACACGCTGTCTGCCATCTGCCCGGTACAGTTGAAACCATTATTAATCTGTGAAGAGCACACTTCTCCAGTGGCCATCGAAGGTGAGCATTTGCCCACGGAAGTCGGTTACGACGCCGAACTGCAGTCTGGTCAAGACCCTGGTGAGGATGACGAGCATGCAGATGAGCTTCCCTGAGAGAGTTTGTGGAGAAATTCTTCGGTTGTGCAAACCCACAGTTTCATCAGCTGTCCGGGTGGCTGGTCTCAGACGATCCTGCAGCTGAAAAAGCTGGATGTGGAGGTCCTGGGCTGGCATGGTTACACTTGGTCTGCGGTTGTGAGGCCGGTTGGACATGGCTTATGGTAGAGAAATGAACATTACATTCTCTGGCAAGAGCTCTGGTGGACATTCCTACAGTCAGCATGCCAATTGCACGCTACTTCAACTTGAGACATCTATGGCATTGTGTTGTGACAAAACTGCTCATTTTAGAGTGGCCTTTTATTGTCTCCTGAGTGGCGCAGTGGTCTAAGGCACTGCATCGCAGTGCTAGCTGTGCCACTAGAGATCCTGGTTCGAATCCAGGCTCTGTCGCAGCTGGCCGCGACTGGGAGACTCATGGGCGGCGCACAATTGGCCTAGCGTTGTCCAGGGTAGGGGAGGGAATGGCCGGCAGGGATGTAGCTCAGTTGATAGAGCATGGCGTTTGCAACGCCAGGGTTGTGGGTTCGATTCCCACGGGGGACCAGTTTGAAAAAAAATAAATAAAAAATGACAAAAAAATATATATATGTATTCACTAACTGTAAGTCGCTCTGGATAAGAGCGTCTGCTAAATGACTAAAATGTAAAATGTAAATGTATTGCCCCCAGCACAAGGTGCACCTATGTAATGATCATGCTGTTTAATTAGCTTCTTGATATGCCACTCTTGTCAGGTGGATGGATTATTTTGGCAAAGGAGAAATGCTCACTCACAGGGATGTAAACAAATTTGAGAGAAACACGCTTTTTGTGTGTATGGAAAATGTATTTTATTTTTATTTATTTCAGCTCATGAAACATGGGACCAACTCTTTACATGTTGCGTTTATATTTTTGCCGTTTAAGATTAGGGAGGACGATTTCTGTTTTTTTATGAGCATGGCCTTATTTCTGTTACAGCATATTGGATGACTGTCATTCATATTCCATTCACCCAGTTCCATGTAGCATCGATAGGTTTAGGCTACTACATGATACTCTAATATGCCCTATACCCATCACGAGGATGCTACAGCCTACAAATTCAAGTTTATAACGTAGGTGCACAGGTTGATAGACCAATTGGAGTAATCAAGGTGACCGACAGTGAGAAATTCACTAACGCCTTGCACAGTCTTGCCTGCATCTAGCTGATCTAGGGTGGAATCATTAGTCCAAACAGTTTTACGTTTTGCAATTCAAACGAGAGTTTCAATTGGACAAACTCAGGTAGGACCAGCCCCCTTTTTCGTTCCGTTTGCTTCCGTTTTAAGAAATGTTTTTCAATAGAATTGGCGGAATGAATACACCACTGATCACCCGCACACATAGTTCACTTTCATAGCAGCCAAACAAACTCCTCCTCTCACATTTTCCCTTCGCTTGTGAACAGCTGTCTGTGACCAGGCGAAAAAAAAACTCTCCAAGCCAAATCTTCATACCATAACCGCTACACACAGCCTACGTTGTTGTCACCATTTCTACTAGAACTAACCCACAATCCAATCCATGTACAATCACGCAGTACAGTGTACAGTAAGCAGTTTAGCAGTTACAGCGGCGGTCCCCACCTGGTGGCAATACATTAATACAACTGGAAGTTTACCTTGACTTGGAAGAGTTGCAGTGTTGGATATCCTTAGCCAGCTAGCTAACATAAATATAATTCCTCTCTGTTTGAGTCAGGTTGTTGAGTAGGCTAAAGTAGATGCATTAGCTAGCATAAGGGATACTGAAACTACATTTTTTTTTTTTTTAATACAATGAAATATATTTCTCTCTCGTCTCTCTCTCTGCTCCTTCTCCTTACTTTTTGAAGAAATTAATTTGTTCAAAACTCTTCAACTATTGTCTCTCTCTCTCTTTGAGTCAACTACTCACCACATGTTATGCACTGCAGTGCTAGCTAGCTGTAGCTTATGCTTTCATTACTAGATTCATTCTCTGATCCTTTGATTGGATGGACATCATGTCAGTTCATGCTGCAAGCGCTCTGATAGGTTGGAGGACGTAATTACTGTGTAAGTCTATGGAAGGGGTGAGAACCATGAGGTTCCTCCTAGGTTTTGTATTGAAGTCAATGTACCCAGAGGAGGACGGAAAATAGCAGTCCTCCATCTACACCATGGTGCTAACTCTTATAAGAGTTCCTAACAAGGGCCTCTCCTCCTCCTCCTCCATCTCCTGTAGATAACAGAGTTGGAGTCTCAGTGTGAAGAAGCCAACGTGGAGAAGGAGAGGAACTCTAAGCTGACTGTACGAGTTCAGGAGCTGGAGACGGAGCTACAGGACAAGGAACAGGTGGGGGCATACACACACAGGATCACTTGTGGGCGGCAGGTAGCTTAGGGGTTAAGAGCGTTGTGCCAGTAACTGAAAGGTCACTGGTTCTAATCCCCGAGCCGACTAGGTGAAAAATCTGTCGATGTGCCCTTGAGCAAGGCACTTAACCCTAATTGCTCCTGTAAGTCGCTCTGGATAAGAGCGTCTGCTAAATGACCTATTATTATTATTATTATTATTATTATTATTATTATTATTATTGTGCACGCTCTCACACACACACACACACAGGATCACTTATGCGCTCAAACACACACACACACACACACACAGGATCACTTATGCGCTCACACACACACACACACACACACACACACACACACACACACACACAGGATCACTTGTGCGCGTTCTCACACACAAAAACTCTTATAGACACACTCACGGTCTCATATGACAAGCCTGTAGTTTTGCTGACAGACTGTATGCAAATATAACACCATTGTCCCTAAGGGACATGTTATCTCTATTACCTCTCTCTCCCTACCTCTCTCTCTCTCCCTCTACCCCTCTCTATGGGAAAATATATAAACATAAATATGGGTTGTATTTACAATGGTGTTTGTTCTTCACTGGTTGCCCTTTTCTTGTGGCAACAGGTCACAAATCTTGCAGCTGTGATGGCACACTGTGGTTTTTCACCCAGTAGATAAGGGAGTTTATCAAAATTGGGTTTGTTTTCGAATTCTTTGCGGATCGCTGTAATCTGAGGGAAATATGTGTCTCTAATATGGTCATACATTTGGCAGGAGGTTAGGAAGTGCAGCTCAGTTTCCATCTCATCTATCTCGCTCTACCCCTCTCTGTCTCTCCCTCTACCCCTCTCTCTCTACCCCTCTCTCTCTCTCCCTCTCTCCCCTCTCTCTGTTCCTAAGGAGAGGATTATAGTCCAATAGAAGGTGGGTATTGTTGTGGGACCTTTGATGTCAGAACAATTCTGTGTGGAAGTATTAGTCTCGTCCTCACCTCTATATCTCTCTCTCTGCTCGCTCTCTCTCAGCACTTTCTCTCAATTCAATTTCAATTCAAAGGGCTTTATTGGCATGGGAAACATATGTTTACATTTCCAAAGCAAGTGAAATAGATAATAAACAAAGGTGAAATAAACTCTCTCTCATGCTACATCTACACCTATTATCTATCAGTTTATTTACTTCAGTGTTTTTATAGGTCACCTACCTTCTCGTTCAAGAACACGCAGAGAAAGGAGAGAGAACTGTGTTATTCTTCATATTTACTGCTTATAGAAAATGTCTCCCTCTATATCTGGTAATGTTAACTCTAACTCGATGCCCGGTCATGTTATTTTATTTCAGACCACATTAACAATGTTATTGTAATGCCATTGCCCTCTGCCCCTGTAGTCATCCCAAATGATGCCAGGAACCCGAGGCACTAGGTCTGCCAGTCACATCGTCCTCATGTCACTTCTGCCCAGCTGCCAAGCAACTGCGGACCCAAGATGGCTGGTTTTACGCCCTGTGACATTTATTCCAGTTAGTCCTAATGAGGCTTTGAGCCGGCATGACCGTGGTGATCAGGACCTCCGTTCATTAATGGATCAAAACTGATTCTACCTGCAGACACATTTCATTAGCTGTAACCACGTTTTCATACACAGTTTTTATGCGAGTAAAGTCATACCGTATACAAAAAGCTGTGATGGAAATAGGACATTTATAAATGTCGACAGATCATTTGTTCATTCGACTTGGTGGGATCTTTTTGTGTCGGTAAAATTAATGGTGGTGGAAACGCCTTCATGCGCAAACATTTATAGAATAACCATCATTTTGAAGTAAACTTGGGAGTCATGCGATGATATGGTGTGTGGTCCTCCCACTACGACTCGGGAAACCGTGCAGTTTATAAGGCTACAGATTAAATGGCTTATGGAACTGCACAGGGTGGTGAAAAGTGCACAGTGATCTTGATGCTCCTTTCCAATAAATATTGAGGGTCTTATTCTGGTGACATGATGACCGATGCTCGACTGCTGTTTCACAAATAAAAATATTCTCTTTCTTATCCATAATAATCTCATCATGTAGACTAGTCTACTCACACTGTATCTGCCAGCTGTAGGCACATTTGCTATTTAACGCAACCGTGTTTGTAACAAAACTATCGGTAGAATTGAAAATGCGATGGATTTTTATTCGGTACATGAAAACTCTTTGTGTGCACTACGTCATCACGCACAGATTTTTATCCGCAACAAGTCCGTTGGGTGGAAACACACCACTGGTGGGAAAATGTGCATATTTTCTTTATTAATATTCTCATGAAAATATGTCACCAATTGGATGGAAACCTAGCTATTGGCTTATACCCCTCTTTTTACTGCCCCCGGATCCCTCCATCCTTCCATCTCCCGCTCTAGAGCTGACTTCCTGTCCCCTCCCCCGGATCCCTCCATCCTTCCATCTCCCGCTCTAGAGCTGACTTCCTGTCCCCTCCCCGGATCCCTCCATCCTTCCATCTCCCGCTCTAGAGCTGACTTCCTGTCCCCTCCCCCGGATCCCTCCATCCTTCCATCTCCCGCTCTAGAGCTGACTTCCTGTCCCCTCCCCCGGATCCCTCCATCCTTCCATCTCCCGCTCTAGAGCTGACTTCCTGTCCCCTCCCCGGATCCCTCCATCCTTCCATCTCCCGCTCTAGAGCTGACTTCCTGTCCCCTCCCCCGGATCCCTCCATCCTTCCATCTCCCGCTCTAGAGCTGACTTCCTGTCCCCTCCCCGGATCCCTCCATCCTTCCATCTCCCGCTCTAGAGCTGACTTCCTGTCCCCTCCCCCGGATCCCTCCATCCTTCCATCTCCCGCTCTAGAGCTGACTTCCTGTCCCCTCCCCCGGATCCTTCCATCCTTCCATGTCCCACTCTAGAGCTGACTTCCTGTCCCCTCCCCCGGATCCCTCCATCCTTCCATCTCCCGCTCTCTCTCTCACCCTCTTGCTCTTCTTCTTCTTTCTGCCTCTTTCTCTCTCTTTCTCTATTTCTCTCTCTCTCTCTCTCCGGTGGCAGGGGTGTCAGCGTGTGTCCCTTTCATGCTCTTGACAGGGTTTATTCAGCTGTGTGTGTGTGTGTGACTATTAGAAACCTATTGGTTTGGGCAGTAAATCACCCTGACAAAGACTTTTTAAAGCTGAAACCAGTTTGATTTGCACCTTGGATTTATTTCCTGTAAAGGTGGCTTAGCATCTTCTGTTGATCCTGTTTTGAACATTTAATGAACCCTGGTTGAACTGAGAGAGACAGCGATGACAGAGAGACGGAGACAGAACCTGTCTGATGCCCTTTCCTCTGTCCTGCTGTGTCAGATGAACAGACAGTCTGACAGGTCACACTCCTGCTAAGTGGTCTCTCTCTCTCTCTCTCTCTCTCTCTCTCTCTCTCTCTCTCTCTCTCTCTCTCTCTCTCTCTCTCTCTCTCTCTCTCTCTCTCTCTCTCTCTCTCTCTGTGTCTCTCTCTCTCTGTGTCTCTCTCTCTCTGTGTCTCTCTCTCTCTGTGTCTCTCTCTCTCTGTGTCTCTCTCTCTCTGTGTCTCTCTCTCTCTCTCTGTGTCTCTCTCTCTCTCTCTGTGTCTCTCTCTCTCTCTCTGTGTCTCTCTCTCTCTCTCTGTGTCTCTCTCTCTCTCTCTGTGTCTCTCTCTCTCTCTCTGTGTCTCTCTGTGTCTCTCTCTCTCTCTCTCTCTCTCTCACTCACTCACTCACTCACTCACTCACTCACTCACTCACTCACTCACTCACACACACGGAGAGAGGATTCTGATAACCAGAAGTGGCTGTGATGTCTCTAGGGTGGTGTAGTTCTGTAAAGACACAGGAGATGAGATCATGATTACTCTGAGAAGCATCATGATAGTCTGTAATCTTCATGGCTAGTTTAGAAGCATCTTTTTTTATTTATTTTTTCACCTTTATTTAACCAGGTAAGCCAGTTGAGAACAAGTTCTCATTTACAACTGCGACCTGGCCAAGATAAAGCAAAGCAGTGCGATAAAAACAGCAGAGACACAGAGTTACATATGGGGTAAAATAAAACAAAAAATATATATACAGTGTGTGCAAATGTAGCATGTTATGGAGGTAAGGCAATAAATAGGCCATAGTGCAAAATAATTACAATTAGTATTAACACTGTGTCACGATCGTTGAGAGACGGGTCAGACCAAGGTGCAGCGTGAAAAGCGTACATGTTTATTTAACGCAAATAAACATACAACAAAACAATAAACAACGTAACGTGAAGTCCTCAGGCTAAACACATACAAGCCTAACACGGAACAAGATCCCACAACTAAGGTAGGCAAACAGGCTACTTAAGTATGATCCCCAATCGGAGACAACGAGCGACAGCTGTCTCTGATTGGGAATCACACCCGGCCAAACATAGAAATACAATACCTAGAACATAAACATAGAATTTCTAGCATAGATTCTCACGCCCTGACCAAACCAACTAAAGACGACCGGCCTCTCAAGGCCAGGGCGTGACACACTGGAATGATAGATGTGTAATGATACTCTGTAATCTTCACAGCTAGTTTAGAAGCATCATGATAGTCTGTGTAATCTTCACAGCTAGTTTAGAAGCATCATGATAGTCTGTGTAATCTTCACGGCTAGTTTAGAAGCATCATGATAGTCTGTGTAATCTTCACGGCTAGTTTAGAAGCATCATGATAGTCTGTGTAATCTTCACGGCTAGTTTAGAAGCTTCATGATAGTCTGTAATCTTCACGGCTAGTTTAGAAGCATCATGATAGTCTGTGTAATCTTCACGGCTAGTTTAGAAGCATCATGATAGTCTGTGTAATCTTCACGGCTAGTTTAGAAGCATCATGATAGTCTGTGTAATCTTCACGGCTAGTTTAGAAGCATCATGATAGTCTGTGTAATCTTCACGGCTAGTTTAGAAGCTTCATGATAGTCTGTGTAATCTTCACGGCTAGTTTAGAAGCTTCATGATAGTCTGTAATCTTCACGGCTAGTTTAGAAGCATCATGATAGTCTGTAATCTTCACGGCTAGTTTAGAAGCTTCATGATAGTCTGTAATCTTCACGGCTAGTTTAGAAGCATCATGATAGTCTGTGTAATCTTCACGACTAGTTTAGAAGCATCATGATAGTCTGTGTAATCTTCACGGCTAGTTTAGAAGCATCATGATAGTCTGTAATCTTCACGGCTAGTTTAGAAGCATCATGATAGTCTGTGTAATCTTCACGGCTAGTTTAGAAGCATCATGATAGTCTGTGTAATCTTCACGGCTAGTTTAGAAGCATCATGACAGTCTGTGTAATCTTCACGGCTAGTTTAGAAGCATCATGATAGTCTGTGTAATCTTCACGGCTAGTTTAGAAGCATCATGATAGTCTGTGTAATCTTCACGGCTAGTTTAGAAGCATCATGATAGTCTGTGTAATCTTCACGGCTAGTTTAGAAGCTTCCATGCTTTACATCTACAGTTGAAGTCGGAAGTTTACATACACTTAGATTGGAGTCATTAAAACTTGTTTTTCAACCACTCCACAAATGTCTTGTTAACAAACTATAGTTTTGGCAAGTCGGTTAGGACATCTACTTTGTGCATGACACAAGTAATTTTTCCAACAATTGTTTACAGACAGATTATTTCACTTATAATTCACTGTATCACAATTCCAGTGGGTCAGAAGTTTACGTACACTAAGTTGACTGTGCCTTTAAACAGCTTGGAAAATTCCAGAAAATAATGTCATAGCTTTAGAAGCTTCTGATAGGCTAATTGACATCATTTGAGTCAATTGGAGGTGTACCTGTGGATGTATTTCAAGGCCTACCTTCAAATTCAGTGCCTCTTTGCAAGCCGAAGAACACCATCCCAACCGTGAAGCACGGGGGTGGCAGCATCATGCTGTGGGGGTGCTTTGCTGCAGGAGGGACTGCTGCACTTCACAAAATAGATGGCATCATGAGGAAGGAAAATTATGTGGATAAATTGAAGCAACATCTCAAGACATCAGTCAGGAAGTTAAAGCTTGGTTGCAAATGGGTCTTCCAAATGGACAATGACCCCAAGCATACTTCCAAAGTTGTGGCAAAATGGCTTAAGGACAACAAAGTCAAGGTATTGGAGTGGCCATCACAAAGCCCTGACCTCAATCCTATAGAAAATGTGTGGGCAGAACTGAAAAAGCGTGTGCAAGCAAGGAGGCCTACAAACCTGACTCAGTTACACCAGCTCTGTCAGGAGGAATGGGCCAAAATTCACCCAACTTATTGTGGGAAGCTTATGGAAGGCTACCCGAAACGTTTGACCCAAGTTAAACAATTTAAAGGCAATGCTACCAAATACTAATTGAGTGTATGTAAAACTCTGACCCACTGGGAATGTGATAAAAGAAATAAAAGCTGAAATAAATCATTCTCTCTACTATTATTCTGACATTTCAATTCTTAAAATAAAGTGGTGATCCTAACTGACCTAAGACAGGGAATTTTTACTAGGATTAAATGTCAGGAATTGTGAATTTTTTTTAAATGTATTTGGCTAAGGTGTATTTAACTTCCGACTTCAACTGTAGATCATGTTAGAGAGATATGGAGAGTAAGAGAATATAAGTGATTTTGAGAGAACGGGACTGAGAGAGGGATTGGGGGAGAGAGAGTAACAGGAAGAGAAGATGTCCATCCTGTCTGGTGCTCATAACTGTGGTTCATCTATAGCTTCAGTCGCAGTGGACAAGGAGAAGAATGACTCACCACAGTAACCTGCAATACATCTGCTGCCTTCTCCTCCCTCCCTGGCTCCTACTCTCTCCTTCCTCTCGCCTTCCCACCCCATGAATTATTGAATTATTGAATTTCCGTGGTGTTGACCCCGTTGCCTCACCAGCCGTGAACTTGGACACTTCAAACAAACTGAGGTGGGGGCTGGGGCAGGGGGTTGGGGGGCTGGGGCAGGGGGGTTGGGGGGGCTGAGGTGGGGGGTGGAGGGGCTGAGGCAGGGGGGTTGGGGGGCTGAGGCAGGGGGGTTGGGGGGGTTGAGGCAGGGGGTGGAGGGGTTGGGGGGCTGAGGCAGGGTAGCACAGATGCTAGGCTGTGCATCATTATCTCTTTATTATGGAGGGGTTCTAAATGCCAACTCCACAGCTGATTCTGGGGGTCACGGAGATATAAGGAGCCTGGATGAGGACCGAGAAACAATAGGTCTGATGAGGACCGAGAAACAGTCAGTCTGATGAGGACCGAGAAACAATAGGTCTGATGAGGACCGAGATACAGTAGGTCTGATGAGGACCGAGGGACAGTAGTTCTGATGAGGACTGAGATACAGTCAGTCTGATGAGGAGCGAGGGACAGTAGGTCTGATGAGGAGCGAGGGACAGTAGGTCTGATGAGGAGCGAGGGACAGTAGGTCTGATGAGGACCGAGAAACAGTGGGTCTGATGAGGAGCGAGGGACAGTGGGTCTGATGAGGAGCGAGGGACAGTAGGTCTGATGAGGAGCGAGGGACAGTGGGTCTGATGAGGAGCGAGGGACAGTAGGTCTGATGAGGAGAGAGGGACAGTAGGTCTGATGAGGAGCGAGGGACAGTAGGTCTGATGAGGAGCGAGGGACAGTAGGTCTGATGAGGAGCGAGGGACAGTAGGTCTGATGAGGAGCGAGGGACAGTAGGTCTGATGAGGAGCGAGGGACAGTGGGTCTGATGAGGAGCGAGGGACAGTAGGTCTGATGAGGAGCGAAGGACAGTGGGTCTGATGAGGATATTAATATGTGATGTGTGTTTCCTTCCAGGAACTGGAGAACCTGAGGAAGCAAGCAGAGATCATCCCTCAACTGATGGCAGAGTGTGAGAGCATCACAGAGAAACTACAGGTACTGAACCCTAACCCCTACACCCTAAACACTAACCCCTACACCCTAAACACTAACCCCTTAACTCATGGCAGTGTGTGTGAGCATCATATAGAAACTACAGGTACTGAAGCATAACCCAATAAGCTGGGACTGGGAGATCCAGATTGTTCCATTACATTATGATCTCACGCGCTCGCACACACCACGTACACACAGACACAAACACACACACACACACACACACACACCACGTACAAACATACACACCACCTCTTTTTGTTCCCACAGTGTTCATTGAGTGTCTCTAACAAGTTATTGTTACTGAGTTTTATATTCCACATGGTTATGTATTAAAAACAGGTCCATTAGTGTGCTATTTATAACTATGATGAGTATACTGTATATCGTTTTAAAAGGTTGATATGATCAGCACTGTTATTAAAAGGTATTCTCTCCTAGATAATAGACTAGAGTAGAGTTATATTCTCAACAATGGGAACTATTTTAATCACAATTCTATTTAATCACAGTAAGTATTTTAATTATAAATCTCTCTTCTTGAATATGAAGAGTGGTCTTCTCATAAAGACACGGGATGCATCCCAAATAGCACCCTATTTCCTATATAGTGCTCTATAAAGGGTGCCTTTGGGACGCAGGCAGGATTATGGTAATCAAATGTAATATAATGTATCCACTTAGCAGAAACAGCTGAAGATATTGGTTATGACTAGGTGGGAGAGGAGACACAGTGTTATAATGTTTCAGCTCTTAGATCCAACAGCATGTTGACAGATATTGGTTATGGCTGGGTGGGAGAGGAGACAGTGTTATAATGTTTCAGCTCTTAGATCCAACAGCATGTTGACAGATATTGGTTATGACTGGGTGGGAGAGGAGACACAGTGTTATAATGTTTCAGCTCTTAGATCCAACAGCATGTTGACAGATATTGGTTATGGCTGGGTGGGAGAGGAGACACAGTGTTATAATGTTTCAGCTCTTAGATCCAACAACATGTTGACAGATATTGGTTATGACTGGGTGGGAGAGGAGACACAGGGTTATAATGTTTCAGCGCTGATATCCAACAACATGTTGACAGATATTGGTTATGGCTGGGTGGGAGAGGAGACACAGGGTTATAATGTTTCAGCGCTTAGATCCAACAGCATGTTGACAGATATTGCTTATGGCTTGGTGGGAGAGGAGACACAGGGTTATAATGTTTCAGCTCTTAGATCCAACAACATGTTGACAGATATTGGTTATGGCTTGGTGGGAGAGGAGACACAGGGTTATAATGTTTCAGCTCTTAGATCCAACAACATGTTGACAGATATTGGTTATGACTGGTTGGGAGAGGAGACACAGGGTTATAATGTTTCAGCGCTGATATCCAACAACATGTTGACAGATATTGGTTATGGCTGGGTGGGAGAGGAGACACAGGGTTATAATGTTTCAGCTCTTATATCCAACAGCATGTTGACAGATATTGGTTATGACTGGTTGGGAGAGGAGACACAGGGTTATAATGTTTCAGCGCTGATATCCAACAACATGTTGACAGATATTGGTTATGGCTGGGTGGGAGAGGAGACACAGGGTTATAATGTTTCAGCTCTTATATCCAACAGCATGTTGACAGATATTGGTTATGACTGGGTGGGAGAGGAGACACAGGGTTATAATGTTTCAGCGCTGATATCCAACAACATGTTGACAGATATTGGTTATGACTAGGTGGGAGAGGAGACACAGTGTTATAATGTTTCAGCTCTTAGATCCAACAGCATGTTGACAGATATTGGTTATGGCTGGGTGGGAGAGGAGACACAGGGTTATAATGTTTCAGCTCTTAGATCCAACAACATGTTGACAGATATTGGTTATGGCTGGGTGGGAGAGGAGACACAGGGGTTATAATGTTTCAGCTCTTAGATCCAACAACATGTTGACAGATATTGGTTATGACTGGGTGGGAGAGGAGACACAGGGTTATAATGTTTCAGCGCTGATATCCAACAACATGTTGACAGATATTGGTTATGGCTGGGTGGGAGAGGAGACACAGGGTTATAATGTTTCAGCTCTTAGATCCAACAGCATGTTGACAGATATTGGTTATGGCTTGGTGGGAGAGGAGACACAGGGTTATAATGTTTCAGCTCTTAGATCCAACAACATGTTGACAGATATTGGTTATGGCTTGGTGGGAGAGGAGACACAGGGTTATAATGTTTCAGCTCTTAGATCCAACAACATGTTGACAGATATTGGTTATGACTGGTTGGGAGAGGAGACACAGGGTTATAATGTTTCAGCGCTGATATCCAACAACATGTTGACAGATATTGGTTATGGCTGGGTGGGAGAGGAGACACAGGGTTATAATGTTTCAGCTCTTATATCCAACAGCATGTTGACAGATATTGGTTATGGCTTGGTGGGAGAGGAGACACAGGGTTATAATGTTTCAGCTCTTAGATCCAACAACATGTTGACAGATTTTGGTTATGGCTTGGTGGGAGAGGAGACACAGGGTTATAATGTTTCAGCTCTTATATCCAACAACATGTTGACAGATATTGGTTATGGCTGGGTGGGAGAGGAGACACAGGGTTATAATGTTTCAGCTCTTAGATCCAACAGCATGTTGACAGATATTGGTTATGGCTTGGTGGGAGAGGAGACACAGGGTTATAATGTTTCAGCTCTTAGATCCAACAACATGTTGACATATATTGGTTATGGCTGGGTGGGAGAGGAGACACAGGGTTATAATGTTTCAGCTCTTAGATCCAACAACATGTTGACAGATATTGGTTATGACTGGGTGGGAGAGGAGACACAGGGTTATAATGTTTCAGCGCTGATATCCAACAACATGTTGACAGATATTGGTTATGGCTGGGTGGGAGAGGAGACACAGGGTTATAATGTTTCAGCTCTTAGATCCAACAGCATGTTGACAGATATTGGTTATGGCTTGGTGGGAGAGGAGACACAGGGTTATAATGTTTCAGCTCTTAGATCCAACAACATGTTGACAGATATTGGTTATGGCTGGGTGTGGGAGAGGAGACACAGGGTTATAATGTTTCAGCTCTTAGATCCAACAACATGTTGACAGATATTGGTTATGACTGGGTGGGAGAGGAGACACAGGGTTATAATGTTTCAGCTCTTAGATCCAACAACATGTTGACAGATATTGGTTATGGCTGGGTGGGAGAGGAGACACAGGGTTATAATGTTTCAGCTCTTAGATCCAACAGCATGTTGATGGCTGGAAGGACGTACACAGAGACACGCACATGCAGACACATTGCTCTCAGATCCCACAGTATCTAGATGACTGACTGACTGGTGTGAGAAACCTAGATTGATTCACACGTCACATCTTCTCCATTCTCCCATTCTACCCGGCAACAGGGACCACCTGGTTACCCACCCCTGAAGTGATATACTAACCCTTACTGCTGTTAAACCCAGCCATACATCAGACCCCCCCGCCCCATGCCCCCCGCCCCCCCGGCTAGTCGAACATGTCATCAAAACCAGTCTGTTTTTAAACCTACCATAGATCAGACCATCTGTCTGTCTGACCAGTGTCAAAGCCTACCATACATCACACTCATAACCTGACAACCACAAAGGAGCTGCCATAGACGTAGACCATCCTGTATCTATCTCTATGGTATGGGAGCTGGTCTCAAGTAGAGAAAGTTCTGGAAACCAGGCTCACTCACATTGTCTCTTGAAATCTGTCAGTTTCGGAGATAAAAACAGCTTGTATCTATTTCTAAGACCAACTCAGTGGCTTTGTGGTTAGAGCGTCCTCCCTGAGATTGGAAGGTTGGGAGTTCGATTCCCCGGCCGACTCATACCAAAGACTGTAAAAATAGAACCCGTTTGGCATTAAGGAGATAGATTGAAGGTAAAGCCCTGCGATAGACTGTCCAGGGGGTGTACAGGGGGCTCCTGCCCTATGAGCCGTTCTGGCTGCTTACTTACTTCAGAAAGAAAAACGCCACGTGTACGTTTAACCATTTATTAGAAAAGATTACAATGCATGTCTAGGCGTTAAGGCTCTGCTCCTTCAGGGTAGCTCACTGCCAGAACCAAGTGTTAGGGTTCTGCTCCGTCAAGGTAGCTCACTGCCAGAACCAAGTGTAAGGGTTCTGCTCCGTCAGGGTAGCTCACTGCCAGAACCGAGTGTTAGGGTTCTGCTCCGTCAGGGTAGCTCACTGCCAGAACCGAGTGTTAGGGTTCTGCTCCGTCAGGGTAGCTCACTGCCAGAACCGAGTGTTAGGGTTCTGCTCCTTCAGGGTAGCTCACTGCCAGAACCGAGTGTTAGGGTTCTGCTCCGTCAGGGTAGCTCACTGCCAGAACCGAGTGTTAGGGATCTGCTCCAACCAGTATCTTGTCATTGGTTGCCAGCATCAGCGTTGAACAGAGGTTAGCCAGGTTCCACCCGTGCTCAGCATGCAGGTAGCGTAACATGAGAGGACAAGGCAGTGACAGTTCTTGTTATGAGCTCGGTTTGGCGGGTCATGTTTTGGAGGATGCATGACTCGACCTTGGGGACTTGCAGCGATGAGACAAGCTCGAAATTGGGGAGAAAAAGGGGGGGGAAAAAATATAATGTATTATAATAATAATAATAATAATAATAGGATTGGACCCAACGCGGGCTTGATTGACCCCCCTGGTGTAGAACAAACATGATTAGCTGCTATGTAGACAGAGGAATCCTTTCAGCAATTCGGAAATTACTCAGACCCCTTGACCTTTTCCACATTTTGTTATGTTACAGCCTTATTCTAAAATAGATTAAATAAATAAAAATCCTCAGCAATCTACACACAATACCCAATAATGACAAAGTGAAACAGGTTTTTTGAAATTTGTATAAAAATTTAAAAAATCTGACCCTTTGCTATGAGATTCGAAATTGAGCTCAGGTGCATCCTGTTTCCATTGATCATCCTTGAGATGTTTCTACAACTTGATTGGAGTCCACCTGTGGTAAATTCAATTGATTGGAAATTATTTGGAAAGGCACACTCCTGTCTATATAAGGTCCTACAGTTGACAGTGCATGTCAGAGCAAAAACCAAGCCATGAGGTCAAAGGAATTGTCCGTAGAGCTCCGAGACAGGATTGTGTCGAGGCACAGGAAGGGTACCAAAACATTTCTGCAGCATTGAAGGTCCCGAGGGAACACAGTGGCTTCCATCATTCTTAAATGGAAGAAGTTTGGAACCACCAAGACTCTTCCTAGAGCTGGCCGCCCGGCAAAACTGAGCAATCAGGGGAGAAGGGCCTTGGTCAGGGAGGTGACCAAGAACCAGATGGTCACTCTGACAGAGCTCTAGAGTTCCTCTGTGGAGATGGGAGAACCTTCCAGAAGGACAACCATCTCTGCAGCACTCCACCAATTAGGCCTTTATGGTAGAGTGGCCAGACGGAAGCCACTCCTCAGTAAAAGGCACATGCCAGCCCACTTGGAGTTTGCCAAAAGGCACCTAAAGACTCTCAGACCATGAGAAACAAGATTCTCTGGTCTGATGAAACCAAGATTGAACTCTTTGGCCTGAATGCCAAGGGTCACGTCTGGAGGAAACCTGGCACCATCCCTACGGTGAAGCATGGTGGTGGCAGCATCATGCTGTGGGGATGTTTTTCAGCGGCAGGGACTGGGAGACTAGTAAGGATTGAGGCAAAGATGAATGGAGCAAAGTACAGAGAGATCCTTGATGAAAACCTGCTCCAGAGCGCTCAGGACCTCAGACTGGGGCAAAGGTTCACCTTCCAACAGGACAACGACCCTAAGCACACAGCCAACACAATGCAGGAGTGGCTTTGGGACAAGTCTCTGAATGTCCTTGAGTGGCCCAGCCAGAGCCTGGACTTGAATCTGATCTAACATCTCTGGAGAGACCTGAAAATAGCTGTGCAGCAACGCTCCCCATCCAACCTGACAGAGCTTGAGAGGGTCTGCAGAGAAGAATGGGAGAAACTCCCCAAATACAGGTGTGCCAAGCTTGTAGCGTCATACCCAAGAAGACTTGAGTCTGACTTGAGCAAAGGTGCTTCAACAAAGTACTGAGTAAAGGGTCTGAATATTTATGTAAATGTGATATTTTTATTTTTTATAAATTAGCACACAAAAAAATTATGAGGGGAAAAAAACAATTTAATCCATTTTAGAATAAGGCTGTAATGTAACAAAATGTGGAAAAAGTCAAGGGGTATGAATACTTTCTGAAGGCACTGTATATAATATATCTAACCAGACTCTTTTCTGTTTAGACTGCTGCTGCAAACCTGAGTATAATAGGGTAAAGCTGTATCGGCGGCGACGTTGTATGGAGAGCATATAGTTGTGGTTCTGATGTGAGCTGTAGACCTATCGGTAGTGACAAGGTAATAGTACATGTTTCTGAATGTGATGTGAAGCTGTGTGTATCGGTAGTGATGCTGTATGGATAGTAGCTGTGTATTTGTGCTTCTGATGTGGTCTGTATGAGTAGTGAATCTATATCAGTAATGATGTTGTATATCGGTAGTGACTCATCTCCCTCGGTCATCTGACAGCCTCACAGCGCATTTCATCAGCCAAGCTGTCATCGGTGCGGTGCCGTGTAGATCGACTATGGAGGGGAATAAAACCAACAATGACATGCCTCAAATACTTCAGCTTCAGGTCCGACCCGGCTAGATAGAGTATGGCCTAGCTCAGATACCTCCTCTCCCTTTAGACACAATGGACCAGAGAACCCCTCAGCTAGCTATTAGGCATTGAATCAATAGAACTGACATTCCTGTTCAAAGCAATATTCACTAGGGGTTGTGATGGCAGAATACCTCAGAACACCACTGAGCACTGGAGAATCCAGCTCCATGGTGTGAAGGGATGATGTCCATTCTATGAACTGTAGCTCTATACCAGACAGTAGCAGGAGGGTCTGGTCTGTGGTCCCTCTATTTAAAGCAGGTCTCCCACATGGTGATCAGGTTTCAACAGTCAGCTGAGAAATGCCACCAGGCACTAGGTTAGACCTCCTATTTTAGTCCTCTCCCTCCCTCCCTCTCTCCCTCCCTCTCCTCCCTCCTCCCCCTCTCTCTCCCTCCCTCCTCCCCCTCTCTCTCCCTCCCTCTCCTCCCTCCTCCCCCCTCTTTCTCCCTCCTCCCCCCTCTCTCCCCTCCTTCCCCTCCCTCCCCTCCCTCCCTCTCCTCTCTCCCCTCCCTCCCCTCCCCCTCCCCTCCCTCTCTCCCCTCCCCTCCCTCTTTTCCCTCCCTCTCTCTCTCCCCTCCCTCCGCTCTTCCTCCCGCCGCTCTTCCTCCCGCCGCTCTTCCTCCCTCCGCTCTTCCTCCCTCCGCTCTTCCTCCCTCCGCTCTTCCTCCCTCCGCTCTTCCTCCCTCCCCCTTTCTCTCTCCCTCCCCCATCTCTCTCCTCCCCCACTCCCCCCTCCATATTCTCTGTCTCAACGTAGTATACTTGCTAAATTAGCGACTAATATACGTTATTGTCTCTTATCTGTAGGAGTTGACATCAAAGTTATAATTATTTATAAAGCTATGGCAGTATCTAACTTCATATTTCCAATGTCTTTAGGCTGCTGAGGTGAAGAACAAGGACCTGGAGGATAGGATAGAGGGTCTTCAGGCTGACATCGAGGACAGCCAGTCCAAGCAGGGCAACATGAAGGGAGAGCTGAAGAAGTTCATGGATGTCCTGGATGGGAAGATCGAGCGAGCTGCATGAGTTCAGGCAGGGCCTGTCCAAACTAGGGGTGGATAACTGAGGGAGGAGGGGACAGAGGGATGGAGGGTTTATAAACTACCTTCAGGACAGGTCTCTGTGGAGCCACTCCCCCAAAGTAGAGACCACACTGAACCAATGAGAGAGAGAGAGAGAGAGAGAGAGAGAGAGAGAGAGAGAGAGAGAGAGAGAGAGAGAGAGAGAGAGAGAGAGAGAGAGAGAGAGAGAGAGAGAGAGAGAGAGAGAGAGAGAGAGAGAGAGAGAGAGAGAGAGAGAGAGAGAGAGAGAGAGAGAGAGAGAGAGAGAGAGAGAGAGAGAGAGAGAGAGAGAGAGAGAGAGAGAGAGAGAGAGAGAGAGAGAGAGAGAGAGAGAGAGAGCAGGTGAAAGGTTCTGTCTGTTGTTTCTACAGGCTGAACTAAGAGGGAAGAAAGGGTTTAAAAAGGGCTAAATGTATTTAAACTATAGAAACTAATGCAGTACAGCAACAGTTAAGTAATAATCACACATTATCCTACTGGCCTCTTTATGACATTAGGGAAATATAGAAGATGTATACTTTTTAAAAGACTGTCCATTATATTGTTGCTTCATGTCGATCTCAGGTGTGTTTGAAGACAGTTTGTTACTCGTTAGTTAATATGCACATACACGACACGTACACGACCAATACATGACACGGCGGTGTCATCAAGTGCCTCAGGAGAACCAGCCAAAACTAGATGGATGATGACCATGCATCACCATAGTAACACACTAATTAAATGTTACTATGAAAATGGAAAAACATTATTTAAGGAATCCTAGTAGTGTTTCAAAAACAACAACAATAGGACAACAACGACAACAGAACAACAACGACAACAACAGGACAACAACAGAACAACGACAACAACAACAGGACAACAACAGAACAACAACAACAGGACAACAACAGAACAACAACAACAGGACAACAACAGAACAACGACAACAACAACAGGACAACTGTTTCAGATAGACAAGCCCATGTCCTCTGGATGTTGTTGCCATAATGATGAAATTAAATGAATTCAATAACAGAAGTTTAAAGGATTGAAAGGGTTTCAGTGAACATTAGCCTTTTGAATCGGCAGTCAGTCTGCAGGACTGTGATGTGCATAAGACCGTGGAGTCGAGCCTCTTTAGAAATGTGAACAGATGACACCAGGACTTTATAGGGCAGAGAAACCCCAAACTATGCTAGACAACCCATTTTGTAACGAGTTCAATGAGGATTTTGCATGTATGAAACTTCAGATTTCTTTCTGTCAGTTTTTGTAGAACAAAAAGTGTGAAGTATGTCTTTTAAAATGTGTTGTTCATGTAGGATATGTGTTTCCTTCACTACTTTGGTCTGTTTTGTTAGTATGGTCAGTGGTGATATTTTAGGGGGACTTGGTTGTTGCTGCTAGCTGGGTGAACTGTAAACTAGGAACTATGTGAAAGAATACTTTATATGAACAACACACATGATATGGGTCTTTAATACAACCCTATGAGATCTCTTTATTGTATTTTTTTTTTGTTGTTGCAGATTTTCTTTGTGTTGGTGCCTATTGAATTTAGTTAGTCTCTCTCTCTTTAGAAGTGGCCCAGTATATATGACAACATTACCTTAACGTGTGGATGTTTCTCTACAGATATAACTTTTATATCATATAATATTTTAGGAGCGGGTATGGTGTGATAATATTATATAGTCCGTCTGTTTTAAAAACTGAAGTCGTCTACCTTTTTAGAATGCAGCCCTGCCATGATGAACTGTATTTGAATATTGTACTACATCCACTGATACATCAACATGGATACTAGTGTGTATATATTTCTATCAGTGTTTGAGAAATGTTTTCACAAGAT
Source organism: Coregonus clupeaformis (assembly GCF_020615455.1). Taxonomy (NCBI): domain Eukaryota; kingdom Metazoa; phylum Chordata; class Actinopteri; order Salmoniformes; family Salmonidae; genus Coregonus; species Coregonus clupeaformis. Next base: position 64,997,348 of record NC_059211.1, on the reverse strand, counting down.
GGGAGTGTGTCTACCGACGGACTGTACGGCTCTCCCCTTTTACCCCATGTAACCACTACATCCTCTGTGTGTACAGACTTCCAATAGGCTGAACCGGATCAATATAACGCCTTCTCCTTCCTGTCAATCAAATGACTCTCATCCACTTCTGTGACTCCCGGTCAATATTGTACCATTATAGAATTGATAATTGTTAAAATATAGTTTTAATTACAAATACGTGGTCAGTGTTTCTTCTTTCTCCCATGCATTTCAACAAGGCACTAAAGCATATTGTATACACGCTGACACATTGTGACGCTAGCCTGATCCCAGATCTGTTTGTGTTGTCATGCCAACTATGGTAGTTACCATGGCTAGTTTGGCAGTGACACCGACCATAGGAGTTGGCAAGACAACGCAAACGGATCAACTCTGCAGAGGACAAGGCTGCAATCTAACCAGCTTGTGTAGGGTTCTCCAACTCTGGTCTTAGTGAGCTACTGCTGGGATAGAGCAAAAGCATGCACAGTGCACACCCAGTAGCTCTCCAGGAAACAGAAACCTGCGCTAGTGTCCACAGTATCTGTCTGTAACACAGCTTGGTACCGCTTCTACTGTTACTCAGAGAGCGTACAGTACTGTTTGTATTTGTTTTTAGTTATGCAGCAGAGTCTAACCACCTACCATCTCCCAGCAGACCGACTGTTCTCTCTAGTCTTATGTACTGGACACTGTTTCACTGACTGTCTCCTATCAACCTCCTCATTAGTCTTATGTACTGGACACTGTTTCACTGACTGCCTCCTATCAACCTCCTCATTAGTCTTATGTACTGGACACTGTTTCACTGACTGCCTCCTATCAACCTCCTCATTAGTCTTATGTACTGGACACTGTTTCACTGACTGCCTCCTATCAACCTCCTCATTAGTCTTATGTACTGGACACTGTTTCACTGACTGCCTCCTATCAACCTCCTCATTAGTCTTATGTACTGGACACTGTTTCACTGACTGCCTCCTATCAACCTCCTCATTAGTCTTATGTACTGGACACTGTTTCACTGACTGCCTCCTATCAACCTCCTCATTAGTCTTATGTACTGGACACTGTTTCACTGACTGCCTCCTATCAACCTCCTCATTAGTCTTATGTACTGGACACTGTTTCACTGACTGCCTCCTATCAACCTCCTCATTAGTCTTATGTACTGGACACTGTTTCACTGACTGCCTCCTATCAACCTCCTCATTAGTCTTATGTACTGGACACTGTTTCACTGACTGCCTCCTATCAACCTCCTCATTAGTCTTATGTACTGGACACTGTTTCACTGACTGCCTCCTATCAACCTCCTCATTAGTCTTATGTACTGGACACTGTTTCACTGACTGCCTCCTATCAACCTCCTCATTAGTCTTATGTACTGGACACTGTTTCACTGACTGCCTCCTATCAACCTCCTCATTAATCTACTGTACTGGATGTTGATATGAGGTGAGATAGAGACTGTGGGAGTTTGGACTGAACTCTGTGCTACCAGGGATGCTTCTCAACAAGTTTACAGTAGCTTCCTCTCCACTATTTTTCTATCCTCCCCCCTTGTCTCTCTCCAGGGCTTCACTTTCACCCATCCAGTTCTTTCACAGACTGATACAGGTAGAGGAGGAGAGGATCCTTCAGGTAGAGGATCCTTCAGGTAGAGGAGGAGAGGATCCTTCAGGTAGAGGAGGAGAGGATCCTTAAGGTAGAGGAGGAGAGGATCCTTCAGGTAGAGGAGGAGAGGATCCTTCAGGTAGAGGAGGAGAGGATCCTTCAGGTAGAGGAGGAGAGGATCCTTCAGGTAGAGGAGGAGAGGATCCTTCAGGTAGAGGAGGAGAGGATCCTTCAGGTAGAGGAGGAGAGGATCCTTCAGGTAGGGGAGGAGAGGATCCTTCAGGTAGAGGAGGAGAGGATCCTTCAGGTAGAGGAGGAGAGGGTCCTTCAGGTAGAGGAGGAGAGGATCCTTCAGGGAGAGGAGGAGAGGATCCTTCAGGTAGGGGAGGAGAGGATCCTTCAGGTAGAGGAGGAGAGGATCCTTCAGGTAGAGGAGGAGAGGATCCTTCAGGTAGGGGGTCCTTCAGGTAGAGGAGGAGAGGATCCATCAGGTAGAGGATCCTTCAGGTAGAGGAGGAGAGGATCCTTCAGGTAGAGGAGGAGAGGATCCTTCAGGTAGAGGAGGAGAGGATCCTTCAGGTAGAGGAGGAGAGGATCCTTCAGGTAGAGGAGGAGAGGATCCTTCAGGTAGAGGATTCTTCAGGTAGAGGAGGAGAGGATCCTTCAGGTAGAGGAGGAGAGGATCCTTCAGGTAGAGGAGGAGAGGATCCTTCAGGTAGAGGATTCTTCAGGTAGAGGAGGAGAGGATCCATCAGGTAGAGGTTCAATCAGGTAGAGGAGGAGAGGATCCATCAGGGAGAGGATCAATCAGGTAGAGGAGGAGAGGATCCATCAGGGAGAGGATCAATCAGGTAGAGGAGGAGAGGATCCATCAGAGAGAGGATCCATCAGGTAGAGGAGGAGAGGATCCATCAGGGAGAGGAGGAGAGGATCCATGTTAGACTACTGGGACGTGGCTCCTAGCTACTCTCCCACGTCTTCTCGTCGTGGAAACGGTTGCAGTGGTGGAATCAGAGGACAGGTTGCCTTGGCAACTTGATCCACTCACTCGCGTATTGATTTAACTCTTGTTGTAAAGTGGCTATGTGGAAATTATCGACTGTCGTACAGACACCTCCATCCAGGGATCTCTCCCCCTCTCTCCACGCGCTCTCTCTCTTTCTCTTTCTCCCTCTCTCTCTCTCTCTCTCTGCCCCCTCTCTTAGAAATATTTAATTAGCTCTGAAAATCAATCATCCTTTCACAACAAATTAGACTCCTGGATGTTTGTTTCCCTCATATAACCTTGTATTGCCCCCAACACTCCAACGTGCAGGGAGAGGTCAGCTGTGGTTGTGTTGTCATGGCAAACATGTAGGAGGTCAACTGTACAGTTTGCTTCTAGAACATAGAATCCTTTTAATTGCTTTACCAACACTTCTAGGAAGGAAGAGATGCATTGTGGGTATGTTCTGAGCAAAAAAGTATTTGAATTAGAAATTGCAGCACACCAGTAATATTTTACGCTCCACGCTTTTCTAATATTTTCTTTTTATTCCTCCATGCACCTGGATTTACATAAGGAACTGCCTCGTCTGGCTCCTAACGACACTCTTTTTAATGAGGAATTGTAAGACATGATCTGCATCCCAAATGGCGCCCTATTCACTATAGACTGAGTGGACAAAACATTGAAGGACACCTGCTTTTTCCATGACAGACTGAACAAGTGAATCCAGGTCAAAGCTATGATGCCTTATTGATGTCATTTGTTAAATCCACTTCAATCAGTATAGATGAAGGGGAGGAGGCAGGTTAAAGAAGGATTTATAAGCCTTTAGACATGGATTGTGTATGTGTGCCATTCAGAGGGTGAATGGGCAAGACAAAATATTTAAGTGCCTTTGAATTGGGTATGGTAGTAGGTGCCAGGCGCACCGGTTTTTGTCAAGAACTGCAAGGCTGCCGGGTTTTTCACGCTCAACAGTTTCCCGTGTGTATCAAGAATGGTCAACCACCCAAAGGACATCCAGCCAACTTGAAAACTGGGGGAAACATTGGAGTCAACATGGGCCAGAATCGACACCTGGTAGAGTCCATGCCCCGACGAATTGAGGCTGTTCTGAGGGCAAAAGGGGGGAATTCAAATCAACGTCAGGAAGCTGTTCCTAATGTTTAGTATAGTCAGTGTGTAGTGCACTACTTTGACCAGGGCCCATAGGGCTCGGATCTAAAGTAGTGCACTATATAGGGAATAGGGTGCCATTTGGAACACAGGCCTAGAGGTCAGTTGAAATGGTAATAATTCAGCGGTATATGAAATGCAGGGAAACTCATAGTATTTATTGGCCAGTCAGGGGTTAGAATCAGCAGTGTCGGTGTGTCAGATCCTTTAGAGGTTTTTATTCCTGCGGTGGTGGTGGTGGTGGTGGTGGTGGGGCAGCCTGAAGTGGATCAGTACAGAGAGAGAATACAGTCATGTTTACATCCCTTTATCTGACACTATCAGTGAATAAATGTGGACTAGTGTTCTCCTCACTACCCCCATTGTTACCAATTACACTCTCGTTGACCCCTGACCTCTCCTATTCATGCCAGGGCTTTCACACATAACCGACACAAGCAGCTAACTCTCTCTCTAGTGGTCTGTCACTCTTTCTTTTCCCTCTTCCCCCCTCTTTCTACAGTATCTATGTGTGATGGGTGGTGTGTGGGCGAGTTGGTAAAACATGATTGTGTGTGTGTGTGCGCGCGTTGGTAAAACATGATATTGTGTGTGTGTGTGAGCGCGTTTGAGTGCAGAGATGGCACTGTGGCCTCGCTGCCGCTGAGTCTTGCTGTTGCCGTAGTAACGGCGGCAGCCGGGGATTTTCTCGTTGACGCTAGCTCGGTCGGGGTTTGCCCAACACCTGCGGTGAGTGAGTGTGTGTGTGTGTGTGTGTGTGTGTGTGTGTGTGTGTGAGTGTCCCTTCTGTCACCCAGAGGTGCCAGGATGTCAACAGGATGCGTGTGTACACACAGTTAACAGCTGAGAGGATGTAGAGGCACAGAGCAGTAGAGCCCTGTTGGAAATAAGATGTTACTGAAAAGCGTCCTCATAGTTACGAAACCCAGAACTACCCTACAGATATTGTTTTTTATTATTATTTTTTATTTCACCTTTATTTAACCAGGTAAGCCAGTTGAGAACAAGTTCTCATTTACAACTGCGACCTGGCCAAGATAAAGCAAAGCAGTGTGGTAAAAACAACAACAACAACACAGAGTTATATATGGGGTAAACAAAAACATACAGTCAAAAAATACAACAGAAAATATATATATACGGTGTGTGCGAATGTAGTAAGTTATGGAGGTAAGGCAATAAATAGGCCATAGTGCAAAATAGTTACAATTTCGTATTAACATTGGAATGATAGATGTGCAAAAGATGATGTGCAAATAGAGATACTGGGGTGCAAATGAGCAAAATAAATAACAATATGGAAATGAGGTAGTTGGGCGGGCTAATTTCAGATGGGCTGTGTACAGGTGCAGTGATCGGTAAACATGCTCTGACAACTGACGCTTAAAGTTAGTGAGGGAGATAAGAGTCTCCAGCTTCAGAGATTTTTGCAGTTCGTTCCAGTCATTGGCAGCAGAGAACTGGAAGGAATGGCGGCCAAAGGAGGTGTTGGCTTTGGGGATGACCAGTGAGATATACCTGCTGGAGCGCAGACTACGGGTGGGTGTTGCTATGGTGACCAGTGAGCTAAGATAAGACAGGGATTTGCCTAGCAGTGATTTATAGATGACCTGGAGCCAGTGGGTTTGGCGACTAATATGTAGTGAGGGCCAGCCAACGAGCGTACAGGTCACAATGGTGGGTAGTATATGGGGCTTTGGTGACAAAACGGATGGCACCGTGATAGACTACATCCAATTTGCTGAGTAGAGTGTTGGAGGCTATTTTGTAAATGACATCGCCGTAGTCAAGGATCGGTAGGATAGTCAGTTTTACGAGGGCATGTTTGGCAGCATGAGTGAAGGAGGCTTTGTTGCGAAATAGGAAGCCGATTCTAGATCTAACTTTTGATTGGAGATGCTTAATGTGAGTCTGGAAGGAGAGTTTACAGTCTAACCAGACACCTAGGTATTTGTAGTTGTCCACATACTCTAGTTCGGACCCGCCGAGAGTAGTGATTCTAGTCGTGTGGGCGGGTGCAAGCAGTTCGGTTGAAGAGCATGCATTTAGTTTTACTAGTGTTTAAGAGCAGTTGGAGGCTACGGAAGGAGTGTTGTATGGCATTGAAGCTCGTTTTGGAGGTTTGTTATCACAATGTCCAATGAAGGGCCAGATGTATACAAAATGGTGTTGTCCGCATAGAGGTGGATCCGAGCGTCACCAGCAGCAAGAGCGACATCATTGATATGCACAGAGAATAGAGTCGGCCCGAGAATTGAACCCTGTGGCACCCCCATAGAGATGGCCAGAGATCCAGACAACAGGCCCTCCGATTTGACACATTGAACTCTATCTGAGAAGTAGTTGGTGAACCAGGCGAGGCAGTCATTAGAGAAACCAAGGCTATTTAGTCTGCCAATAAGAATGCGGTGGTTGACAGAGTCGAAAGCCTTGGCCAGGTCGATGAAGACGGCTGCGCAGTACTGTCTTTTATCGATCACGGTTATAATATTGTTTAGGACCTTGAGCGTGGCTGAGGTGCACCCATGACCAGCTCGGAAACCGGATTGCATAGCGGAGAAGGTACGGTGGGATTCGAAATGGTCGTTGATCTGTTTGTTAACTTGGCTTTCAAATACTTTCGAAAGGCAGGGCAGGATGGATATAGGTCTCTAACAGTTTGGATCTAGAGTGTCACCCCCGTTGAAGAGGGGGATGACCGCGGCAGCTTTCCAATCTCTGGAGATCACAGACGTTACGAAAGAGAGGTTGAACAGGCTAGTAATAGGGGTTGCGACAATTTCGGCGGCTAATTTTAGAAAGAAAGGGTCCAGATAGTCTAGCCCAGCTGATTTGTAGGGGTCCAGATTTTTCAGCTCTTTCAGAACATCAGCTGTCTGAATTTGTGTGAAAGAGAAGCGGGAGGGGCATGGGCAAGTTGCAGCGGAGGGTGCAGAGCTGGTGGCCGGGGTAGTGGTAGCCAGGTGGAAAGCATGGCCAGCCGTAGCAAAATGCTTGTTGAAATTCTTGATTATTGTAGATTTATCGGTGGTGACAGTGTTTCCTAGCCTCAGTGCAGTGGGCAGTTGGGAGGAGGTGCTCTTATTTTCCATGGACTTTACAGTGTCCCAAAACCTTTTGGAGTTAGTGCTACAGGATGCACATTTCTGTTTGAAAAAGCTAGCCTTCGCTTTCCTAACTGATTGTGTATATTGGTTCCTGACTTCCCTAAAAAGTTGCATATCGCGGGAGCTGTTCGATGCTAATGCAGTACGTAAATAAGATGTTACTGAAAAGCATCCTCATAGTTACGAAACCCAGAACTACCCTACGAATATTGCTGCACTCGCTTTGTCTAGGGGTCCTAGGCCTAGTTACATGGTCTATAACCTGAGTGAACATGTGCATTTATGTGAGAAATCTGAGTTTGAGGACTGTGTTGGATGGACAAGTGTCCGGGGAGATATCAACCTTACCTTGGTCCAGGGAGACAGCAACCTTACCTTGGTCCAGGGAGATATCAACCTTACCTTGGTCCGGGAGATATCAACCTTACCTTGGTCCGGGGAGATATCAACCTTACCTTGGTCCGGGGAGATATCAACCTTACCTTGGTCCGGGGAGATATCAACCTTACCTTGGTCCAGGGAGACCGCAACCTTACCTTGGTCCAGGGAGATATCAACCTTACCTTGGTCCAGGGAGATATCAACCTTACCTTGGTCCAGGGAGATATCAACCTTACATTGGTCCAGGGAGACAGCAACCTTACCTTGGTCCAGGGAGATATCAACCTTACCTTGGTCCAGGGAGATATCAACCTTACCTTGGTCCAGGGAGATATCAACCTTACCTTGGTCCAGGGAGATATCAACCTTACCTTGGTCCAGGGAGACAGCAACCTTACCTTGGTCCAGGGAGATATCAACCTTACCTTGGTCCGGGGAGATATCAACCTTACCTTGGTCCAGGGAGACAGCAACCTTACCTTGGTCCAGGGAGATATCAACCTTACCTTGGTCCAGGGAGACATCAACCTTACCTTGGTCCAGGGAGATATCAACCTTACCTTGGTCCAGGGAGATATCAACCTTACTCACCTTGGTCCAGGGAGATATCAACCTTACCTTGGTCCAGGGAGATATCAACCTTACCTTGGTCCAGGTGCAGCTCTGTCAAAATGGTGACCAACATAAATACATACACACAAACCAAAAGGCCCAACTAAAGACGTTGGGCTTTATTCAATCAGATCCGCTTTAGACAACATCCGCATAGCGGTTGTTTTGGCAGTGTCTGAGGTGGAACTGTGTTAGAGCTATCAAATCCACTAGTGGCTCCTGGCATTATACCTAAAGCGGATATAGCCATTGGCTGCACGGAGTCACATCAACCAGGCTCAGCACTTGGACAAGATTGCTACTGCCCCCTGGGGGATTGAGTGTGGAAGTGTATCCTGGATAGTGTGTTTGTCTGTCTAAACCAGGGGTGTCAAACGTACGGCCCGCGGGCCGGATCAGGCCCGCAAACGGGTTTAATCCGGCCCGCGAGATGATTTTGAAAGATCTTTTTTTTTTTTTTCAATAAAATAAACTGCTGTTCCAATTGTGTCCACTGGATGGCGCAATCGCAATTGTGTTAAGCAAGCAAACTGTTTATACCGGGGCAGAGCAAGTAGGTCAAGCACGTGCAGCCAATGAGCTACTTTGTTTTGCCCGCGATATTTATTACGGCTTCTACTTTTAACATTATGTGCTTTGGCACCCTCATTGCCCCAATATGTCTCTGTCAAAAAAGAGAAAAGTGGACACAGAGTGCAGAGTGTGCCAAGAAAAATGGTCATCCTATTTAATCACGGAATTTAATGGGAAAGCTGTATGTTTGGTGTGTTCAGAGCATGTTGCAGTGCTGAAAGAATATAACCTTCGTCGCCACTATGTGAGTCTTCATGCCGACAAATATGACAACTTTCAAGGACAGCGGAGATGAGAGAAGGTGAATGAACTGTTGGCGGGTCTGAAGAAACAGCAGTCTGTGTTTACTCACAGCCGAGACATCAGTGACGCTGCAGTGAAAGCTAGCTACCTCATTGCTAATGAAATCGCAGTGGCTTCAAAACCATTTAGTGAGGGTGAATTTGTAAAAACATGCATGATGAAGGCAGCGAAGATTGTGTGCCCTGAAAAGCGGCAGGCTTTTGCAAATATCAGCCTGACAAGAAACACAGTTGCAGACAGGATTTCCGATCTTTCAGTGGATTTGGACAGCCAGTTGAAGCAAAAATTAAAGTCATTTATTGCGTTTTCGGTTGCAATTGATGAAAGCACGGACATTACAGATGTTGCACAACTGGCCATTTTTTCATCCGCGGAGTTGATGACACATTGACCGTCACCGAGGAGTTCGTGGAGTTGGTGCCGATGACAGATACAACGACAGCAGCTGATATTTTTACCGCACTCGTCGGCGCGCTGGACAGGGTCGGAGTGGACTGGTCCCGCGCTGTCAGCCTGGCTACAGATGGTGCGCCCTCAATGATCGGGAAAAAAGCAGGCGTTGTGACAAAGTTCAGAGAGAAAGTGCAATCTGCAAATGGAGGACGTGATTTTTTGACTTTTCACTGTATTTTGCACCAGGAGGCTTTGTGTTGCAAGTCATTAAAGATGGATAACGTCATGAAGGTGGTCATCCAAACTGTTAATTTCATCCGATCCAGAAGCCTGAATCACCGTCAGTTTGACAGCCTTCTCAGAGAGAAAGACCACATCTATGGCCTGCCATACCACACTGAGGTAAGATGGTTAAGCCGCGGTGCTGTGCTGAGGCATTTCTTTGATTTACGAGAAGAAATTGAACAGTTCATGGAAGAAAAGGGCAAACCAGTGTTAGAATTTCATTCCGCAGAATGGATGCCGGACCTTGCATTTATGGTGGATGTTACAGAGCACCTGAATAACTTGAACAAACAGCTGCAAGGGCGCAACAAAGTTGTCACGCGGTATTATGACAGCATACGTTCTTTCAAGTTGAAGCTGTCATTGTGGGAGACGCAACTTGCCGGTGGTGATGCAGCTCACTTCCCCTGTCTGAAAAATGTGTGTGCGACCCAACATGTGGCAGACATGAAGCGGTTCAAAGATAAAATAACGGGACTGTTACGGGAGTTTGAGCAACGCTTTCAGATTTATGTATATGTTTTTATGTTGATGTGCTATTGTTTTTAATTGTTTTTATTTTATTTGTATATTTAACCTATTCTTGACTCTGTGGTTCTTGCACTTGTTTGGGGAACAGGATTTCATTATTTTTATCTACATTTCTGCCTGAGAAATGACACCCTGATATAGTTCTGTGATCTGTGATATACTTCTGTGAATCACTGAGGCATTGTGTGTTTGTGTGTTCTTTGTCCTCAGAACTTTCAAATAACTTGAGGTGTTTTATGATTAATAGTGATGTTGTGCTTTTGGACACTGTCCTCAGGCTCCAGCTTTATGTTGTATGTTGATCGTATTAAAACAAAGAAAACAATCTGAAGTTGTTGTTTTTAAGTTATATATACCATGATCTTTCCGGTCCGGCCCACTTGGGAATAGATTTTCCTCCATGTGGCCCCTGAGCTAAAACGAGTTTGACACCCCTGAACTAGACATTGAGGCATCCAGCCCAAAGTGAGAGGTTTAAAAAATACTTTCTTAGTCACCAAAGTACCATGTCTTTAAACATTTGGTTTCCAGGGGGGCAGTGCGGGCCATGAGGAAGGTCAAAAAGTGTCTCACTCCCTGGGTCAGAAAGCTCATAATTAGCTGGGTCATCGCAAGCACCAGCACCAGTGTAGATACTACCATGACCTGGTAGTATATGAGGAGCTGTAGGTCACGGGGGCATTTGCCAAAGTCGTAGGAGAAAGCAGTTTAGGGACAGGGACTGCACGTCAAACTAATTGCCAAATGTATCCAAATAGATGAATTAATGAATTATCTGAATTAATGAATACAATGAGGAGCAGGTTACAACATTCTGGAACACGTGATGTTATAATCAGATTATTCTATTACATCATGTTGGGTACATATCTTGTGTATGTTTGACAGTGAACAGTAAACCCAATTCACTTTTACAAAGCACAGCTAGCCAACTAGTAGTTTGACTTGTAATTTGTACTGCCTACTTTTGAAAGACGATTTCTTTAATCAAAATGGCACAGCTCTCCCAGAAGGGTGGGCTGTGCAACATGAAGATGTTATTGTTGGCTGTTATTTTCTGTCTCCTTTCGCCTGTTGCTGCAAATGTGTTGGTGTCTTCAGAGCACAAGACTTTGATGCCAGTGAAGGACCACCCTATTCTGAACAACCCTGATGCTACAAAAGAACAAGTTGATAGTTTACGGGTGAAAGACTATTCTTCTCCAGGTAATGTGGGCCAGTTGACAAAAGGATATTCCTCAAAAAATGTCAAAGACCCCCGGACTTTGTAGAGCCCCTGATTTCTGTTCCAGAGCACAAGCCGTTGATGCCAGTGAAGGACCACTCTGTTCAGAACAACCCTGATGCTACAAAAGAGACCCATTTTAAGTCATTGCTGGAACAACTTGAGAGTTTACGGGTGAAAGACGATTCTTCTCCAGGTAACGTGGGCCAGTTGACAAAAGGATATTCCTCAAAAAATTCTAAAGAGCCCTCGGAGCTTGTAGAGCCCCTGATTTCTGTTCCAGAGCACAGGCCTTTGATGCCAGTGAAGGACCACCCTGTTCAGGACATCCCCAATGTTGCAAAATTGACCAAAATGGCGCAAGTGGACCAGATGCTGGAACAACTTCAGAGGATGAAAGATGATACTTTCCCAGGTAAAGCTAAAGTCCCACAGATGATTGTGGAGAAACGTATTCCTTATCTACAGGCTTACAAGCAAAAAGCATTGCAAGGTGACAACAACGTCTTCAAAGAAAATCTTCAGGCTCCAGCTCCAAAAGCTCAGAAGAGCACCATGAAGATCAAACCCAGAGTCAACATATTGACTGACCCTTCTTACTCCGAGCCACTTGTGAAGGTGAACCTGATTTTGGGGCTCGTTTTCTATGGCTTCATCGTAATAGTGGTTCTCTATGATGCTGTGAGAATCTCCAAGGAGGCTAGAAGGCGATCTGATGCTATTGCCACTGCCAGGTTGAAGAAAAGGGAACCAGCCACCGATGAACCACAGACACTGGCATCCAGAGTTCGGGAGAGCATCTCTTCACGGTTTGGTTTGAAACAAGCATCATCCACACCACAGTGTGCCCCCATTTTCTGACGATTCTGCAAAAGAGTTGCAGAAGTCAAAGGAGTTCATCTCCACTAAGGACAAATCTGAGTCGGAAAAGAGACCTGGAAAGAGTGCTGTCAGCCTGAGAGAGTGTGAGCCGCCTCTGCCTAGCATCCCAGATAACTTCCTTGTGCCTGACTCTGAGCCTGCCATCCAGGTGGCATTGAACCCATTCGACACCAAGCTAGCCAAAGTTGTATCTGACAATGCTGAGGCATCCAACTACGAGGCAACCGAGAAGCCCTGCTACACACAGTCTGGGCTCACTGAGGTTTGCGTCAATTAAGACTGAGGACTACTTCTTAAACCAAGTGATATTGAATAAAAGCTGCAGATATTACATCTCCAAATGAGATCACATGGAGACTGCCACCTTTGAAGACTTCCATTTTCTGTTTGTAATTTAATTTCTTTAGAATAGTAATAAAAATATATTGCATTTAAAACATATGTTTCAAGTTATTTTTGGGGTATTTTGATTTGTTGTTGTACTGTTGTGTTGTAAATGCAATAGGCAACATTATTTAATTGATAAAATAATATATTTTTCAGAGAAAAAAAATAGTTAAACATTAAAGAGATTCTTCTGTACTTTTGTATACTTTTTTGCCAGTAGTTCTGAAAGTAGCACTCACGAGCCAAAAGTGTTCCCCGAGAATTGCGTACTACGTCACATATGTGCAGATACAGTGCCTTCAGAATGTATTCATACCCCTTGACTTAATCCACATTTTGTTGTGTTACAGCCTGAATTCAAAATGGATTAAATAGATTTTTTCTCACCCATCTACACAACATACAGAAATATCTAATTTGCATAAGTATTCACACCCCTGAGTCAATACATGTTATAATCACCTTTGGCAGCAATTACAGGTGTGAGTCTTTCTAGGTAAGCCTCTAAGAGCTTTGCACACCTCGATTGTACGATATTTGCACATTATTATTTTAAAAAATCTTCAAGATCTGTCAAATTGATTGTTGATCATTGCTAGACAACCATTTAAGTCTTGCCATATTTCTTATTTTATTTGTTAAAAAAATTACCCCCTTTTTCTCCCCAATTTCGTGATATCCAATTGCAATCCAATTACAATCTTGTCTCATTGCTGCAACTCCCCAACGGGCTCGGGAGAGGCGACGGTCGAGTAATGTGTCCTCCGAAACGTGACCCACCAAACCGCGCTCCTTAACACCCGCCCACTTAACCCGGAAGCCAGCCGCACCAATGTGTTGGAGGAAACACCGTTCCTTGCCATAGGTTTTCAAGCAGATTTAAGTCAAAACTGTAACTCGGCCACTCAGGAACATTCACTGTCTTCTTGGTAAGAAACTCCAGTGTAGATTTGGCTTTGTGTTGTAGGTTATTGTCCTGCTGAAAGGTGAATTAATCTCCCAGTGTCTGGTGGAAAGCAGACTGAACCAGGTTTTTGTCTAGGATCTTGCCTGTGCTTAGCTCCATTCCCTTTCTTTTTTATCCTGCAAAACTCCCCAGTCCTTAACGATTACAAGCATACACATAACATGATGCAGCCACCACTATGCTTGAAAATATGAAGAGTGGTACTCAGTAATTTGTTGTATTGGATTTCCCCCAAATATAACGCTTCACTATGCTTGAAAATATGAAGAGTGGTACTCAGTAATTTGTTGTATTAGATTTCCCCCAAATATAACGCTTTGTATTCAGGACAAAAAGTGAATTGCTTTGCCACATTTTTTGCAGTATTACTTTAGTGCCTTGTTGCAAACAGGATGTATGTTTTGGAATATTTTTTATTCTGTACAGGCTTCCTTCTTTTCAATCTGTCAATTAGGTTAGTATTGTGGAGTAACTACAATGTTGTTGATCCATCCTCCATCACAGCCATTAAACTCTGTAACTGTTTTTAAGTCACCATTGGCCTCATGGTGAAATCCCTGAGCGGTTTCCTTCCTCTCCAGCAACTGAGTTAGGAAGGACGCCTGTATCTTTGTAGTGACTGGGTGTATTGATACACCATCCAAAGTGTCATTGATAACTTCACCACGCTCAAAAGGATATTCATTGTCTGCTTTTTCAATTTTTACCCATCTACCAATAGGTGCCCTTCTTTGCGAGGCATTGGAAAACCTCCCTGGTCTTTGTGGTTGAATCTGTGTTTGAAATTCACTGCTCGACTGAGGTACCTTACTGATAATTGTATGTGTTGGGTACAGAGATGAGGTAGTAATTCAAAAATCATGTTAAACACTATTATTGCACACAGAGTCCATGCAACTTATTATGTGGCTTGTTAAGCAAACGTTTACTCCTGAACTTATTTAGGGTTGCCATAACAAAGGGGTTGAATACTTAGTGACTCAAGACATTTCAACTTTTCATTTGTTATTAATTTGTAAAAAATTTGAAAAACATAATTCCACTTTGACATTATGAGGTATTGTGTGTAGGCCAGTGACACAAAATCTCAATTTAATACATTTTAAATTCAGGCTGTGTAACAACAAAATGTGGCAAAAGTCAGGGGTGTGAATACTTTCTGAAGGCACTGTATGTGCAACAAGTCATCTCTCGCTCTCTCTCTCTCTCTCTCTGAACAGTAATTCTTCCCTCAGATTATGCATGTATGAACTAGACATTGAAGCATCCAGCCCAAAGTGAGAGGTTTAAAAAATACTTTCTTAGTCACCAAAGTACCATGTCTTTAAACATTTGGTTTCCAGGGGGGCAGTGCGGGCCATGAGGAAGGTCAAAAAGTGTCTCACTCCCTGGGTCAGAAAGCTCATAATTAGCTGGGTCATCGCAAGCACCAGCACCAGTGTAGATACTACCATGACCTGGTAGTATATGAGGAGCTGTAGGTCACGGGGGCATTTGCCAAAGTCGTAGGAGAAAGCAGTTTAGGGACAGGGACTGCACGTCAAACTAATTGCCAAATGTATCCAAAGAGATTAATTAATGAATTATCTGAATTAATGAATACAATGAGGAGCAGGTTACAACATTCTGGAACACGTGATGTTATAATCAGATTCTTCTATTACATCATGTTGGGTCCATATCTTGTGTATGTTTGACAGTGAACAGTAAACCCAATTCACTTTTACAAAGCACAGCTAGCCAACTAGTAGTTTGACTTGTAATTTGTACTGCCTACTTTTGAAAGACGATTTCTTTAATCAAAATGGCACAGCTCTCCCAGAAGGGTGGGCTGTGCAACATGAAGATGTTATTGTTGGCTGTTATTTTCTGTCTCCTTTCGCCTGTTGCTGCAAATGTGTTGGTGTCTTCAGAGCACAAGACTTTGATGCCAGTGAAGGACCACCCTATTCTGAACAACCCTGATGCTACAAAAGAACAAGTTGATAGTTTACGGGTGAAAGACTATTCTTCTCCAGGTAATGTGGGCCAGTTGACAAAAGGATATTCCTCAAAAAATGTCAAAGACCCCCCGGACTTTGTAGAGCCCCTGATTTCTGTTCCAGAGCACAAGCCGTTGATGCCAGTGAAGGACCACTCTGTTCAGAACAACCCTGATGCTACAAAAGAGACCAATTTTAAGTCATTGCTGGAACAACTTGAGAGTTTACGGGTGAAAGACGATTCTTCTCCAGGTAACATGGGCCAGTTGACAAGGATATTCCTCAAAAAATTCTAAAGAGCCCTCGGAGCTTGTAGAGCCCCTGATTTCTGTTCCAGAGCACAGGCCTTTGATGCCAGTGAAGGACCACCCTGTTCAGGACATCCTCAATGTTGCAAAATGGACCAAAATGGCGCAAGTGGACCAGATGCTGGAACAACTTCAGAGGATGAAAGATGATACTTTCCCAGGTAAAGCTAAAGTCCCACAGATGATTGTGGAGAAACGTATTCCTTATCTACAGGCTTACAAGCAAAAAGCATTGCAAGGTGACAACAACGTCTTCAAAGAAAATCTTCAGGCTCCAGCTCCAAAAGCTCAGAAGAGCACCCTGAAGATCAAACCCAGAGTCAACATATTGACTGACCCTTCTTACTCCGAGCCACTTGTGAAGGTGAACCTGATTTTGGGGCTCGTTTTCTATGGCTTCATCGTAATAGTGGTTCTCTATGATGCTGTGAGAATCTCCAAGGAGGCTAGAAGGCGATCTGATGCTATTGCCACTGCCAGGTTGAAGAAAAGGGAACCAGCCACCGATGAACCACAGACACTGGCATCCAGAGTTCGGGAGAGCATCTCTTCACGGTTTGGTTTGAAACAAGCATCATCCACACCACAGTGTGCCCCCATTTCTGACGATTCTGCAAAAGAGTTGCAGAAGTCAAAGGAGTTCATCTCCACTAAGGACAAATCTGAGTCGGAAAAGAGACCTGGAAAGAGTGCTGTCAGCCTGAGAGAGTGTGAGCCGCCTCTGCCTAGCATCCCAGATAACTTCCTTGTGCCTGACTCTGAGCCTGCCATCCAGGTGGCATTGAACCCATTCAACACCAAGCTAGCCAAAGTTGTATCTGACAATGCTGAGGCATCCAACTACGAGGCAACCGAGAAGCCCTGCTACACACAGTCTGGGCTCACTGAGGTTTGCGTCAATTAAGACTGACTACTTCTTAAACCAAGTGATATTGAATAAAAGCTGCAGATATTACATCTCCAAATGAGATCACATGTAGACTGCCACCTTTGAAGACTTCCATTTTCTGTTTGTAATTTAATTTCTTTAGAATAGTAATACAAATATATTGCATTTAAAACATATGTTTCAAGTTATTTTTGGGGTATTTTGATTTGTTGTTGTACTGTTGTGTTGTAAATGCAATAGGCATCATTATTTAATTGATAAAATAATATATTTTTCAGAGAAAAAAAATAGTTAAACATTAAAGAGATTCTTCTGTACTTTTGTATACTTTTTTGCCAGTAGTTCTGAAAGTAGCACTCACGAGCCAAAAGTGTTCCCCGAGAATTGCGTACTACGTCACATATGTGCAGATACAGTGCCTTCAGAATGTATTCATACCCCTTGACTTAATCCACATTTTGTTGTGTTACAGCCTGAATTCAAAATGGATTAAATAGATTTTTTCTCACCCATCTACACAACATACAGAAATATCTAATTTGCATAAGTATTCACACCCCCTGAGTCAATACATGTTATAATCACCTTTGGCAGCAATTACAGGTGTGAGTCTTTCTAGGTAAGCCTCTAAGAGCTTTGCACACCTCGATTGTACGATATTTGCACATTATTATTTTAAAAAATCTTCAAGCTCTGTCAAATTGATTGTTGATCATTGCTAGACAACCATTTAAGTCTTGCCATATTTCTTATTTTATTTGTTAAAAAAATTACCCCCTTTTTCTCCCCAATTTCGTGATATCCAATTGCGATCCAATTACAATCTTGTCTCATTGCTGCAACTCCCCAACGGGCTCGGGAGAGGCGACGGTCGAGTAATGTGTCCTCCGAAACGTGACCCACCAAACCGCGCTCCTTAACACCTGCCCACTTAACCCGGAAGCCAGCCGCACCAATGTGTCGGAGGAAACACCGTTCCTTGCCATAGGTTTTCAAGCAGATTTAAGTCAAAACTGTAACTCGGCCACTCAGGAACATTCACTGTCTTCTTGGTAAGAAACTCCAGTGTAGATTTGGCTTTGTGTTGTAGGTTATTGTCCTGCTGAAAGGTGAATTAATCTCCCAGTGTCTGGTGGAAAGCAGACTGAACCAGGTTTTTGTCTAGGATCTTGCCTGTGCTTAGCTCCATTCCCTTTCTTTTTTATCCTGCAAAACTCCCCAGTCCTTAATGATTACAAGCATACACATAACATGATGCAGCCACCACTATGCTTGAAAATATGAAGAGTGGTACTCAGTAATTTGTTGTATTGGATTTCCCCCAAATATAACGCTTCACTATGCTTGAAAATATGAAGAGTGGTACTCAGTAATTTGTTGTATTAGATTTCCCCCAAATATAACGCTTTGTATTCAGGACAAAAAGTGAATTGCTTTGCCACATTTTTTGCAGTATTACTTTAGTGCCTTGTTGCAAACAGGATGTATGTTTTGGAATATTTTTTATTCTGTACAGGCTTCCTTCTTTTCAATCTGTCAATTAGGTTAGTATTGTGGAGCAATTACAATGTTGTTGATCCATCCTCCATCACAGCCATTAAACTCTGTAACTGTTTTTAAGTCACCATTGGCCTCATGGTGAAATCCCTGAGCGGTTTCCTTCCTCTCCAGCAACTGAGTTAGGAAGGACGCCTGTATCTTTGTAGTGACTGGGTGTATTGATACACCATCCAAAGTGTCATTGATAACTTCACCACGCTCAAAAGGATATTCAATGTCTGCTTTTTCAATTTTTACCCATCTACCAATAGGTGCCCTTCTTTGCGAGGCATTGGAAAACCTCCCTGGTCTTTGTGGTTGAATCTGTGTTTGAAATTCACTGCTCGACTGAGGTACCTTACTGATAATTGTATGTGTTGGGTACAGAGATGAGGTAGTAATTCAAAAATCATGTTAAACACTATTATTGCACACAGAGTCCATGCAACTTATTATGTGGCTTGTTAAGCAAACGTTTACTCCTGAACTTATTTAGGCTTGCCATAACAAAGGGGTTGAATACTTAGTGACTCAAGACATTTCAACTTTTCATTTGTTATTAATTTGTAAAAAATTTGAAAAACATAATTCCACTTTGACATTATGAGGTATTGTGTGTAGGCCAGTGACACAAAATCTCAATTTAATACATTTTAAATTCAGGCTGTAACACAACAAAATGTGGCAAAAGTCAGGGGTGTGAATACTTTCTGAAGGCACTGTATGTGCAACAAGTCATCTCTCTCTCTCTTTCTCTCTCTGAACAGTAATTCTTCCCTCACATTATGCATGTATGAACTAGACATTGAAGCATCCAGCCCAAAGTGAGAGGTTTAAAAAATACTTTCTTAGTCACCAAAGTACCATGTCTTTAAACATTTGGTTTCCAGGGGGGCAGTGCGGGCCATGAGGAAGGCCAAAAAGTGTCTCACTCCCTGGGTCAGAAAGCTCATAATTAGCTGGGTCATCGCAAGCACCAGCACCAGTGTAGATACTACCATGACCTGGTAGTATATGAGGAGCTGTAGGTCACGGGGGCATTTGCCAAAGTCGTAGGAGAAAGCAGTTTAGGGACAGGGACTGCACGTCAAACTAATTGCCAAATGTATCCAAAGAGATGAATTAATGAATTATCTGAATTAATGAATACAATGAGGAGCAGGTTACAACATTCTGGAACACGTGATGTTATAATCAGATTCTTCTATTACATCATGTTGGGTCCATATCTTGTTTATGTTTGACAGTGAACAGTAAACCCAATTCACTTTTACAAAGCACAGCTAGCCAACTAGTAGTTTGACTTGTAATTTGTACTGCCTACTTTTGAAAGACGATTTCTTTAATCAAAATGGCACAGCTCTCCCAGAAGGGTGGGCTGTGCAACATGAAGATGTTATTGTTGGCTGTTATTTTCTGTCTCCTTTCGCCTGTTGCTGCAAATGTGTTGGTGTCTTCAGAGCACAAGACTGATGCCAGTGAAGGACCACCCTATTCTGAACAACCCTGATGCTACAAAAGAACAAGTTGATAGTTTACGGGTGAAAGGATATTCCTCAAAAAATTCTAAAGAGCCCTCTGAGCTTGTAGAGCCCCTGATTTCTGTTCCAGAGCACAGGCCTTTGATGCCAGTGAAGGACCACCCTGTTCAGGACATCCCCAATGTTGCAAAATTGACCAAAATGGCGCAAGTGGACCAGATGCTGGAACAACTTCAGAGGATGAAAGATGATACTTTCCCAGGTAAAGCTAAAGTCCCACAGATGATTGTGGAGAAACTTATTCCTTATCTACAGGCTTACAAGCAAAAAGCATTGCAAGGTGACAACAACGTCTTCAAAGAAAATCTTCAGGCTCCAGCTCCAAAAGCTCAGAAGAGCACCCTGAAGATCAAACCCAGAGTCAACATATTGACTGACCCTTCTTACTCCGAGCCACTTGTGAAGGTGAACCTGATTTTGGGGCTTGTTTTCTATGGCTTCATCGTAATAGTGGTTCTCTATGATGCTGTGAGAATCTCCAAGGAGGCTAGAAGGCGATCTGATGCTATTGCCACTGCCAGGTTGAAGAAAAGGGAACCAGCCACCGATGAACCACAGACACTGGCATCCAGAGTTCGGGAGAGCATCTCTTCACGGTTTGGTTTGAAACAAGCATCATCCACACCACAGTGTGCCCCCATTTCTGACGATTCTGCAAAAGAGTTGCAGAAGTCAAAGGAGTTCATCTCCACTAAGGACAAATCTGAGTCGGATAAGAGACCTGGAAAGAGTGCTGTCAGCCTGAGAGAGTGTGAGCCGCCTCTGCCTAGCATCCCAGATAACTTCCTTGTGCCTGACTCTGAGCCTGCCATCCAGGTGGCATTGAACCCATTCGACACCAAGCTAGCCAAAGTTGTATCTGACAATGCTGAGGCATCCAACTACGAGGCAACCGAGAAGCCCTGCTACACACAGTCTGGGCTCACTGAGGTTTGCGTCAATTAAGACTGAGGACTACTTCTTAAACCAAGTGATATTGAATAAAAGCTGCAGATATTACATCTCCAAATGAGATCACATGGAGACTGCCACCTTTGAAGACTTCCATTTTCTGTTTGTAATTTAATTTCTTTAGAATAGTAATACAAATATATTGCATTTAAAACATATGTTTCAAGTAATTTTTGGGGTATTTTGATTTGTTGTTGTACTGTTGTGTTGTAAATGCAATAGGCAACATTATTTACTAAACACTAACCTTCCCCCCCATATCACATTAACCTCTACGGGATCGGTGTCCCGTTTACGGGACGGTTGAGTTAACGTGCGCTAATGTGATTAGCATGACTGTTGTAAGTAACAGCAAACTTTCCAGGACATAGACACGTCTTATATGGGCAGAAAGCTTAAATTCTTGTTAATCGAACTGCACTGTCCAATTTACAGTAGCTATTACAGGGAAAAAAGACCATGCTATTGTTTGAGGAGAGTGCACAACAACAAAAAACGTATCACGACAACTGGTTTGATACAGTGGGGGAAAAAAGTATTTAGTCAGCCACCAATTGTGCAAGTTCTCCCACTTAAAAAGATGAGAGAGGCCTGTAATTTTCATCATAGGTACACGTCAACTATGACAGACAAAATGAGAAAAAAAAATCCAGAAAATCACATTGTAGGATTTTTAATTAATGTATTTGCAAATTATGGTGGAAAATAAGTATTTGGTCAATAACAAAAGTTTCTCAATACTTTGTTATATACCCTTTGTTGGCAATGACACAGGTCAAACGTTTTCTGTAAGTCTTCACAAGGTTTTCACACACTGTTGCTGGTATTTTGGCCCATTCCTCCATGCAGATCTCCTCTAGAGCAGTGATGTTTTGGGGCTGTCACTGGGCAACACGGACTTTCAACTCCCTCCAAAGATTTTCTATGGGGTTGAGATCTGGAGACTGGCTAGGCCACTCCAGGACCTTGAAATGCTTCTTACGAAGACTCTCCTTCGTTGCCCGGGCGGTGTGTTTGGGATCATTGTCATGCTGAAAGACCCAGCCACGTTTCATCTTCAATGCCCTTGCTGATGGAAGGAGGTTTTCACTCAAAATCTCACGATACATGGCCCCATTCATTCTTTCCTTTACACGGATCAGTCGTCCTGGTCCCTTTGCAGAAAAACAGCCCCAAAGCATGATGTTTCCACCCCCATGCTTCACAGTAGGTATGGTGTTCTTTGGATGCAACTCAGCATTCTTTGTCCTCCAAACACGACGAGTTGAGTTTTTACCAAAAAGTTATATTTTGGTTTCATCTGACCATATGACATTCTCCCAATCCTCTTCTGGATCATCCAAATGCACTCTAGCAAACTTCAGACGGGCCTGGACATGTACTGGCTTAAGCAGGGGGACACGTCTGGCACTGCAAGGATTTGAGTCCCAGGCGGCGTAGTGTGTTACTGATGGTAGGCTTTGTTACTTTGGTCCCAGCTCTCTGCAGGTCATTCACTAGGTCCCCCCGTGTGGTTCTGGAATTTTTGCTCACCGTTCTTGTGATCATTTTGACCCCACGGGGTGAGATCTTGCGTGGAGCCCCAGATCGAGGGAGATTATCAGTGGTCTTGTATGTCTTCCATTTCCTAATAATTGCTCCCACAGTTGATTTCTTCAAACCAAGCTGCTTACCTGTTGCAGATTCAGTCTTCCCAGCCTGGTGCAGGTCTACAATTTTGTTTCTGGTGTCCTTTGACAGCTCTTTGGTCTTGGCCATAGTGGAGTTTGGAGTGTGACTGTTTGAGGTTGTGGACAGGTGTCTTTTATACTGATAACAAGTTCAAACAGGTGCCATAAATACAGGTAACGAGTGGAGGACAGAGGAGCCTCTTAAAGAAGAAGTTACAGGTCTGTGAGAGCCAGAAATCTTGCTTGTTTGTAGGTGACCAAATACTTATTTTCCACCATAATTTGCAAATAAATTCATTAAAAATCCTACAATTTGATTTTCTGGAGAAAAAAAATCTCAATTTGTCTGTCATAGTTGACGTGTACCTATGATGAAAATTACAGGTCTCTCTCATCTTTTTAAGTTGGAGAACATGCACAATTGGTGGCTGACTAAATACTTTTTTCCCCCACTGTACATTCACCTCTGAAGGTAAATGATGTACTTACATTCAGTAATCTTGCTCTGATTTGTCATCCTAAGGGTCCCAGAGATAGAATGTAGCATAGTTTTGTTTGATAAAATCAATTTTTATATTCAAATGTAGTAACTGGGTTCTACAGTTTGAACCCCTGCTGTCTCTGGCTCCACACCCGTATTGCAATGCTTCACTGGATCAATCTAAAACGTTGCACACACTGCTGCCATCTAGTGGCCAAAATCTAAATTGTGCCTAAACTGCAATATATTGTGGCCTTTCTCTTGCATTTCAAAGATGATGGAATGAAAGAAATGATAGAAAATGCATGTTTTTTTTGTTTGTATTATCTTTTACCAGATCTAATGTGTTATATTCTCCTACATTAATTTCACATTTCCACAAACTTCAAAGTGTTTCCTTTCAAATGGTATCAAGAATATGCATATCCTTGCTTCAGGTCCTGAGCTACAGGCAGTTCGATTTGGGTATGTCATTTTAGGCGAAAATTGGAGAGAAAAAAAAAGGGTCCGATCCTTAAGAGGTTTATGATATTTAGAATGATCAATTATTTGTGTTTTTCACATTTATAAAGAGAATCTCTCCTGGACATAGCAGTTGTAAATGTATATGGCAGATCTATCAGGACAGATAGAAACCTTATTCAACAACCGTTTATTGGTGAATGACAGTACATAATAAGTTACAGTCCCCAAGGCACTTGAGCATAGTTTCATAATGTCCTCACTTTAAAATAACACCTAACAGTCTAATGGAAAGTGGGTTTGACAGTTGACAATAATTGGCAAACAAAATGCAGCAAAAAACATTAAAATCAGTGCACTAGTGCTCTTTCATACATTTGGCTATGTTCCAGGCCACCTACATTGCAGTCACGCACCAAATCGTACATATTCAATCACTGGTTAATTTGTCAAAAGCTGCTTGCTTTTCAGGCAGTCTGGAACACGGCCTTTGTGTCTCCATGACAATCCAGTCAAATCAAGTGCAATGTAATAATGTAGCCTCAAAACCAATAGAGAACATGATCATTAGAAGTACTAGGGTGAAGTTGCCCCTAGACGCTGACCCAAGGCCAGTTTTAGATTGTCCCCCCTAATGGTTAAGGTTGGGATTGGGGGAGAGGAGGCTGATCCTAGATCTGTGCCTACGGGTCAACTTCATCCTACTGTTTAGTTAATGGTGGAAGTGCTAAACTGGGTAAAGGTCTACTGTGTTCATTCGTTGATAAAGGGCATACTTAAAGGGTTATTCATATCATCATGGCTATTAATATGGCATTGTAGGAAAACGGAAACAGAGTGCACAGTCATCAACATTTCAGTCTCCTCATCAAAGTAAATCATTTTCATCCTTAGATAAAGTCATGAAGCAGAAACAAAAGCATAAAATAATGATTTCACCTCCAATAGTTTGTCAGTTATGCTATGCAGGGTGGACACTAGTTCCCCCTGACACTAGACAGACATCCAAAACGTTGAAGGGAGCTATAGTAGGAAGACGTATGTAGTGTAACACGACAACAAACCGAACATCCTTACACAGTTACTGTATCACGCTGCAGGGCCTGCCACCATAGACATAATCTATTTCATCCTATTTCTAGATCTCTCTCTCATTCTCTATCTCTCACTCACTCTCTCGCTCGCTCTCTCACACTCTCTCACTCTCTCTCTCTCACACTCTCTCACTCTCTCTCTCTCACACTCTCACACTCTCACACACGCTCTCTCTCTCTCACACTCACTCTCTCTCTCTCTCACACTATCACACACTCTCACACTCTCTCTCTCTCTCTCACTCACTCACTCTCTCTCTCTCTCTCACACACTCTCTCTTACTCTCTGTCACACTCACTCAAGCAGTTGGACACTTCAATGTCCAGTCTTCAGGCTAATTTGCAAACAGAAGACTACACAAGTGTACCCACAGTAATTCTTTAAATCTGGAATCTGTGGGAGCTTTTTAGCACGAAAACAGCTAGTTTCAAACCTTAGCGAAAGAAAGAGCCTGTAGCCTTGAACACTGGTAACAGGTGGTGGATATTTGCGCACAGTGCTTTAGTTAAACATCTCCAGGGTGGCTGAGCAAGAGACTTATTAAGATAAGATCTCTTCTCTATGGATCAAGCTTTAAATCAAACAGTAAACCTGCAGAATCACAAAATCAAAAGATTGGCAATATGGTTAACCTATTGATTAGTGAATGTTTTGATTTGTACGTGTGTGTGTGTGTGTGTGTGTGTCTATACGTCTGTTCTATGGATGTGTCCATGCGTATGTGTGTGTGGATTAGTGTGTGTGTCCAGGTGCGTGTCCATATGTCTCCTCTCCTCCCTCAGCTGTCCCACTCAGTGGAGGGCGTGTTGTCCTCTCCTCTCTGCTCATCTTCATCATCCGAGTCGGAGGAGACCCTCTTCATCCTCTGCATGGCGGCCTTGATGCTCTTCTGCAGATCTGTGTCTCTACTGTCCTGGGGCAGGGGCACTGCTGGAACCACCTGGAGGGGACGTCACAAAGCAGGGTCATCAAGTTAGCCAGTGGAATCGCTCCAGAGGGCTTCCCATAGTTTCACGTTTTTATTGTAACGTGCACTAGTACAGTGAAATTCCTTTCTTGCTAGCTCTTTCCCAACAATGCAGTAATCAATATCAGTAGTAATAATATCGGTAGTATTATAAAACATTTATATAAAAAAGTCAAGTAGAACAAAAACACACAAAAAATAGAAATAAGAAGAACATAAGAAAGTAAGTAGCTATATACAGGGACGGTTCCAGGGTCAGTAGCTATATACAGGGCCAGTTCCAGGGTCAGTAGCTATATACAGGGCCAGTTCCAGGGTCAGTAGCTATATACAGGGTCAGTTCCAGGGTCAGTAGCTATATACAGGGCCAGTTCCAGGGTCAGTAGCTATATACAGGGCCAGTTCCAGGGTCAGTAGCTATATACAGGGACAGTTCCAGGGTCAGTAGCTATATACAGGGACAGTTCCAGGGTCAGTAGCTATATACAGGGTCAGTTCCAGGGTCAGTAGCTATATACAGGGCCAGTTCCAGGGTCAGTAGCTATATACAGGGACAGTTCCAGGGTCAGTAGCTATATACAGGGACAGTTCCAGGGTCAGTAGCTATATACAGGGACAGTTCCAGGGTCAGTAGCTATATACAGGGACAGTTCCAGGGTCAGTAGCTATATACAGGGACAGTTCCAGGGTCAGTAGCTATATACAGGGACAGTTCCAGGGTCAGTAGCTATATACAGGGACAGTTCCAGGGTCAGTAGCTATATACAGGGACAGTTCCAGGGTCAGTAGCTATATACAGGGACAGTTCCAGGGTCAGTAGCTATATACAGGGTCAGTTCCAGGGTCAGTAGCTATATACAGGGACAGTTCCAGGGTCAGTAGCTATATACAGGGACAGTTCCAGGGTCAGTAGCTATATACAGGGTCAGTTCCAGGGTCAGTAGCTATATACAGGGTCAGTTCCAGGGTCAGTAGCTATATACAGGGACAGTTCCAGGGTCAGTAGCTATATACAGGGACAGTTCCAGGGTCAGTAGCTATATACAGGGACAGTTCCAGGGTCAGTAGCTATATACAGGGTCAGTAGCTATATACAGGGTCAGTAGCTATATACAGGGACGGTTCCAGGGTCAGTAGCTATATACAGGGACAGTTCCAGGGTCAGTAGCTATATACAGGGACAGTTCCAGGGTCAGTAGCTATATACAGGGACAGTTCCAGGGTCAGTAGCTATATACAGGGACAGTTCCAGGGTCAGTTGCTATATACAGGGACAGTTCCAGGGTCAGTAGCTATATACAGGGTCAGTAGCTATATACAGGGACAGTTCCAGGGTCAGTAGCTATATACAGGGACAGTTCCAGGGTCAGTAGCTATATACAGGGACAGTTCCAGGGTCAGTAGCTATATACAGGGACAGTTCCAGGGTCAGTAGCTATATACAGGGACGGTTCCAGGGTCAGTAGCTATATACAGGGACAGTTCCAGGGTCAGTAGCTATATACAGGGACAGTTCCAGGGTCAGTAGCTATATACAGGGACAGTTCCAGGGTCAGTAGCTATATACAGGGACAGTTCCAGGGTCAGTAGCTATATACAGGGACAGTTCCAGGGTCAGTAGCTATATACAGGGACAGTTCCAGGGTCAGTAGCTATATACAGGGTCAGTAGCTATATACAGGGACAGTTCCAGGGTCAGTAGCTAT
Organism: Coregonus clupeaformis; assembly: GCF_020615455.1. Lineage (NCBI taxonomy): Eukaryota > Metazoa > Chordata > Actinopteri > Salmoniformes > Salmonidae > Coregonus > Coregonus clupeaformis. The sequence continues at coordinate 64,970,309 of NC_059211.1, read as the reverse complement.
ATACAGGGACAGTTCCAGGGTCAGTAGCTATATACAGGGACAGTTCCAGGGTCAGTTGCTATATACAGGGACAGTTCCAGGGTCAGTAGCTATATACAGGGACAGTTCCAGGGTCAGTAGCTATATACAGGGACAGTTCCAGGGTCAGTAGCTATATACAGGGACAGTTCCAGGGTCAGTAGCTATATACAGGGTCAGTAGCTATATACAGGGTCAGTTCCAGGGTCAGTTGCTATATACAGGGACAGTTCCAGGGTCAGTAGCTATATACAGGGACAGTTCCAGGGTCAGTAGCTATATACAGGGACAGTTCCAGGGTCAGTAGCTATATACAGGGACAGTTCCAGGGTCAGTTGCTATATACAGGGACAGTTCCAGGGTCAGTAGCTATATACAGGGTCAGTTCCAGGGTCAGTAGCTATATACAGGGACAGTTCCAGGGTCAGTAGCTATATACAGGGACAGTTCCAGGGTCAGTAGCTATATACAGGGACAGTTCCAGGGTCAGTTGCTATATACAGGGACAGTTCCAGGGTCAGTAGCTATATACAGGGACAGTTCCAGGGTCAGTAGCTATATACAGGGACAGTTCCAGGGTCAGTAGCTATATACAGGGACAGTTCCAGGGTCAGTTGCTATATACAGGGACAGTTCCAGGGTCAGTAGCTATATACAGGGTCAGTAGCTATATACAGGGACAGTTCCAGGGTCAGTAGCTATATACAGGGACAGTTCCAGGGTCAGTAGCTATATACAGGGACAGTTCCAGGGTCAGTAGCTATATACAGGGACAGTTCCAGGGTCAGTAGCTATATACAGGGACGGTTCCAGGGTCAGTAGCTATATACAGGGACAGTTCCAGGGTCAGTAGCTATATACAGGGACAGTTCCAGGGTCAGTAGCTATATACAGGGACAGTTCCAGGGTCAGTAGCTATATACAGGGACAGTTCCAGGGTCAGTAGCTATATACAGGGACAGTTCCAGGGTCAGTAGCTATATACAGGGACAGTTCCAGGGTCAGTTGCTATATACAGGGACAGTTCCAGGGTCAGTAGCTATATACAGGGACAGTTCCAGGGTCAGTAGCTATATACAGGGACAGTTCCAGGGTCAGTAGCTATATACAGGGACAGTTCCAGGGTCAGTAGCTATATACAGGGTCAGTAGCTATATACAGGGTCAGTTCCAGGGTCAGTTGCTATATACAGGGACAGTTCCAGGGTCAGTAGCTATATACAGGGACAGTTCCAGGGTCAGTAGCTATATACAGGGACAGTTCCAGGGTCAGTAGCTATATACAGGGACAGTTCCAGGGTCAGTTGCTATATACAGGGACAGTTCCAGGGTCAGTAGCTATATACAGGGTCAGTTCCAGGGTCAGTAGCTATATACAGGGACAGTTCCAGGGTCAGTAGCTATATACAGGGACAGTTCCAGGGTCAGTAGCTATATACAGGGACAGTTCCAGGGTCAGTTGCTATATACAGGGACAGTTCCAGGGTCAGTAGCTATATACAGGGACAGTTCCAGGGTCAGTAGCTATATACAGGGACAGTTCCAGGGTCAGTAGCTATATACAGGGACAGTTCCAGGGTCAGTAGCTATATACAGGGTCAGTAGCTATATACAGGGTCAGTTCCAGGGTCAGTAGCTATATACAGGGACAGTTCCAGGGTCAGCGCCAATACAATAGAGCCCCACAGTGGAGGTGTCATAATTTTAGAAACACTTAAAATAAGGGCTGTGTTTTGTGTAGGCCTCCCCTGGCGTAGCGTTTTGTGTAGGCCTCCCCTGGCGTAGCGTTTTGTGTAGGCCTCCCCTGGCGTAGTGTTTTGTGTAGGCCTCCCCTGGCGTAGTGTTATGTGTAGGCCTCCCCTGGCGTAGTGTTTTGTGTAGGCCTCCCCTGGCGTAGTGTTTT
>NC_059211.1:64868389-64960889 GCF_020615455.1 Coregonus clupeaformis | reverse complement strand
TCCCTCCCTCCCTCCTCTTTCCGTTGTTCTCTCTCTCTCTCTCTTTTCTTTGGGGAAGAACAATGAAGTGGTAGGGGGATGCTGTCTTCCTCTCTCATGTTTTAAAATACATCTAGACTCTAGAGCCAAGTCCTCTAAGCCCTGCCAAGGATGGCAGACACAGAAACACACACACACACACCCCCTTGGAAACAAACAGTATTTTCCCCATGGGCAGTAATTAAGGCATTTACAAGCAGAAAATATTTCCCTAAAGTAAATATGCTTCTGTGACATTATTTCTCATCCAGTGGCACAGCAGAAATATCTATCTATCTACGGACAGTAGAGGAAGCCATGCTGCTCTTTTAGAACAACTTTAGTCATTTTTCAACTTTGAACATTTTCCATCGCATTTTGGAAAATCTAAATGTATAGATCTGTGCTTACCTGTGTGCGTATGGCGTGCGTGTAACCTACCTTTGATCTGGCGTCGCAGGGTGGCGATCTGTGCGACCAATAGAAGCTCTTCGTTCTTGAGGATCTCAAACTTGGCATCGTAGAGTTCTAGCTGAGCCTCATAGTACTGAAGTTCTAGATTATCTACCGTCTCTGGTCCACTCTGGTCCTGCCCAGACAGACCTCCCATCTAGGATAGAATATAGAACACTATGGTTATAACACTACATAACATAGTACTGAAGCTTCCCATCTAGGATAGAATATAGAACACTATGGTTATAACACTACATAACATAGTACTGAAGCTTCCCATCTAGGATAGAATATAGAACACTATGGTTATAACACTACATAACATAGTACTGAAGCTTCCCATCTAGGATAGAATATAGAACACTATGGTTATAACACTACATAACATAGTACTGAAGCTTCCCATCTAGGATAGAATATAGAACACTATGGTTATAACACTACATAACATAGTACTGAAGCTTCCCATCTAGGATAGAATATAGAACACTATGGTTATAACACTACATAACATAGTACTGAAGCTTCCCATCTAGGATAGAATATAGAACACTATGGTTATAACACTACATAACATAGTACTGAAGCTTCCCATCTAGGATGGAATATAGAACACTATGGTTATAACACTACATAACATAGTACTGAAGCTTCCCATCTAGGATAGAATATAGAACACTATGGTTATAACACTACATAACATAGTACTGAAGCTTCCCATCTAGGATAGAACAGTATAGGTATATATCAGTGTATGGTTGTTAGAACACACAACATGGTATAATTAAGCAATACGGCCCGAGAGGGTGTGGTATATGGACAATATACCACGGCTAAGGGCTGTTCTTACGCACGACGCAAAGCTGTGGTATATTGGCCATATACCACAAACCCCCAAGGTGCCTTATTGCTATTATAAACTGGTTACCAATGTAATTACAGCAGTATAAATAAATGTTTTGTCATACCCGTGGTATACGGTCTGATATACCACGGCTTTCAGCCAATCAGCATTCAGGGCTCCAACCACCCAGTTTATAATATAGTATGTGGTTGACTTGGGCAGGAACTCACCTGAGCTGAGTACCGGCACCTCAAATGTTCTACTGCTTGAGCTCCTGTTCCTCTTATAGAATATTAACTCAAAAGTATTGTGGAGCTCCTGCACCTAAATATAAACAGTACTGGCACCCAAAATGAGTACTGGCACCTATGTCAGTCCAAGTCAAGCACTGAATATAGTACTGCTAGTCTCAGAACACCCAGACCTAAGACAACAGGAACATTGTTAACGTGGGAGACAACCCGTCTGCTGAGGGTGACTATAGTGCTGACACTAAGTGGTCAAAAAGCGGGGTTCTGACATCAGTCATCTGGCTGTCCTGGAGAGATCCAGGGGGTACAAGGTTTTGGTTCCAGCCCTGCACTAATGAACCCGATTCCCACAAGGGGGGTTTCCCAAATTCCCACACCCTCTTTGGTGGTAAGAGGCAGATCCAGCTAGTTGGGCTAATGCTAATTCCACAGTATTCTACAGTGTCTTCTGTTCTAGACAGGAGAGCCTTTTAAAATGGATGAAGTGTTGGATACCACACAGGGACCTAATGATGTGTCCTGATGGTTATCACCTGGGACAGTCTGGAGGCGGAGGAAACGCACCTGGTTAGACGAGGTGCTGACTAGAGGAGTAGAATACTTTTTTTTTTAAAGGAATAGCCACACACTCTAGTACCTCCGATGCAATCATGTATTATCGCCTGGGTTACTCCTTCTCACTGGGTTAGTAATATATCTAGAACAAACTGGACAACTGTTTTATCATGCGGGTTAGCTATTGCTATTCCATACAGCAAGTCCATATATTTTAGGCAGATCATATGTTTTTGACCTGTTTTCCTATATATTGTTTGACATCACATTGTATGTTTCTGCATATCGATGTCGGATGAAAACCTCTTAATCTCCAAAAGAGAAACTTTCCAGGAAATGAAAAAAAACGGCTATATTTTCCCATTAACAAACATACAGTTATGAAACAACAGAAGCTATTTTTTTTTATAAATGTTCTTGTTCCTAGAGCTGTGAAATGTTCAGAGTACATTGAGGGAAGTTACTGCTTGATGTTCAATCAACCTGAACCTATACTGGTGTCCAGTGGCTTGCGAAAGTATTCACCCCCCTTCGCATTTTTTCCTATTTTGTTGCCTTACAACCTGGAATTAAAATTGATTTTGGGAGGGTCTGTATCATTTGATTTACACAACATGCCTACCACTTTGAAGATGCAAAATATTTTTTCTTGTGAAACAAACAAGAAATAAGACAAAAAAACAGAAAACTTGAGCGTCCATAACTATTCACCACCCCAAAGTCAATACTTTGTAGAGCCACCATTTGCAGCAATTACAGCTGCAAGTCTCTTGGGGTATGTCTCTATAAGCTTGGCACATCTAGCCACTGGGATTTTTGGCAAAACTTCTCCAGCTCCTTCAAGTTGGATGGGTTCCGCTGGTGTACAGCTATCTTTAAGTCATACCACAGATTCTCAATTGTATTGAGGTCTGGGCTTTGATTAGGCCATTCCAAGACATTTAAATGTTTCCCCTTAAACATTTTACATGTACATTTTAGTCATTTAGCAGACGCTCTTATCCAGAGCGACTTACAGTTAGTGAGTGCATACATTTTTCATACTGGCCCCCCGTGGGAAACGAACCCACAACCCTGGCGTTGCAAGCGCCATGCTCTACCAACTGAGCTACAGGGGACTGTAGTGTCACATTAGCAGTATGCTTAGGGTCATTGTCCTGCTGGAAGGTGAACCTCCGTCCCAGTCTCAAATCTCTGGAAGACTGAAACAGGTTTCCCTCAAGAATTTCCCTGTATTTAGCGCCATCCATCATTCCTTCAATTCTGACCAATTTCCCAGTCCCTGCAGATGAAACACATCCCCACAGCATGATGCTGCCACCACCATGCTTCACTGTGGAGATGGTGTTCTCGGGGTAATGAGAGGTGTTGGTTTGCGCCAGACATAGCGTTTTCCTTGATGGCCAAAAAGCTCAATTTTAGTCTCATCTGACCAGAGTACCTTCCTTCCATATGTTTGGGGAGTCTCCCACATGGCTTTTGGCGAACACCAAACGTGTTTGCTTATTTCTTTCTTTAAGCAATGGCTTTTTTCTGGCCACTCTTCCGTAAAGCCCAGCTCTGTGGAGTGTACAGCTTAAAGTGGTCCTATGGACAGATACTCCAATCTCCGCTGTGGAGCTTTGCAGCTCCTTCAGGGTTATCTTTGGTCTCTTTGTTGCCTCTCTGATTAATGCCCTCCTTGCCTGGTCCGTGAGTTTTGGTGGGCGGCCCTCTCTTGGCAGGTTTGTTGTGGTGCCATATTCTTTCAATTTTTTAATAATGGATTTAATGGTGCTCTTTGGGATGTTCAAAGTTTCAGATATTTTTTTATAACCCAACCCTGATCTGTACTTCTCCACAACTTTGTCCCTGACCTGTTTGGAGAGCTCCTTGGTCTTCATGGTGCCGCTTGCTTGGTGGTGCCCCTTGCTTAGTGGTGTTGCAGACTCTCTGGGGCCTTTCAGAACAGGTGTATATATACTGAGATCATGTGACTGATCATGTGACACTTAGATTGCACACAAGTGGACTTTATTTAACTAATTGACTTCTGAAGGTAATTGGTTGCACCAGATGTTATTTAGGGGCTTCATAGCAAAGGGTGTGAATACATATGCATGCACCACTTTTCCATTATTTATTTTTTAGAATTTTTTTGAAACAAGTAATTTTTTTCATTTCACTTCACCAATTTGGACTATTTTGTGTATGTCCATTACATAAAATCCATTTAAATTACAGGTTGTAATGCAACAAAATAGGAAAAACGCCAAGGGGATGAATACATTTGCAAGACACTGTAGCTGCCAGACTAGTGTTGGTAGTTGACACACATTGACATACAGGTGGAGGGGTATCTGTCTGTCTCTGTCTGTCTGGGGAATTCTCTGTTCACACTCAGCTCTATATAAAGATCAAAGATCCGGGGAGAGAGAGAGAGACACAGCTACAGACACAGTTAGAGACACAGCTACAGACACAGTTAGAGACACAGCTAGAGACACAGCTACAGACACAGTTAGAGACACAGCTGGAGACACAGCTAGAGACACAGCTGGAGACACAGTTAGAGACACAGCTACAGACACAGTTAGAGACACAGCTACAGACACAGTTAGAGACACAGCTGGAGACACAGCTACAGACACAGTTAGAGACACAGCTACAGACACAGTTAGAGAAACAGTTACAGACACAGTTAGAGACACAGCTGGAGACACAGCTACAGACACAGTTAGAGACACAGCTACAGACACAGTTAGAGAAACAGTTACAGACACAGTTAGAGACACCCCCAGGGGCTCTGATCAGATAGGAATACCAATAGAGCCTCTAAAACACACACACATACACACACACACACACACACACACACACACACACACAAAGTACCTTCTCTCTGATGGTGTGCTTCTTGCGGTGCAGACACATCTCAGTAGCTCTCATGTGTTGCAGGGTCTCTTTAGCCAGCAGGAAACGCAGCTTCTCCAGTCTAGGAGCTGCTGAGGCCCAGGAGGCCTGGCCAAAACCACGCTTATCCTCCTCCATCACACGCAGCATACCTGCTCACACACATTAAGCACAGGCAGAATACCCGCTCTAAGGTGGGGGGCAGCTGCTGCACTGGCCTAACTCTTAATACCGCATACACATTACCACAGTATGAAGGGCAGCTCAGAACAGCTGAAGACGGATTTTAAAGAAATGATTGGGTCACTACTTGACACCAACAAAAATGCCCCCATAATATCTGGCCCTCTGCCCCAAACGCCCCATAATATCTGGCCCTCTGCCCTCTCTAAATCGTGGCATTGAATGGTTCAGCAGACTTTTAGCCCTCCATAACTGGTTACTAGACTATTGCAGCTCTGTGGGTGTAACATTTATTGACAAGCAGAAGTTATTCCCCTACCCAAGGATAGTAAAGCCCCCTTTACTGGCTCAAATAGCCGACCAATCAGCCTGTTACCAACCCTTTGTAAAAAATGGTGTTTGACCAGATACAATGCTTTTTTACAGTAAAACAAATTGACAACAGACTTTCAGCACGCTTATAGGGAAGGACATTCATCAAGTACAGCACTTACACAAATTACTGATTATTGGCTGAGAGAAATTGATGATAAAAAGATTGTGGGGGCTGTTTTGTTAGACTCCAGTGCGGCTTTTGACATTATTGATCATAGTCTGTTGCTGGAAAAACGTATGTGTTATGGCTTTACACACCCTGCTATATTGTGGATAAAGAGTTACCTGTCTAACAGAACACAGAGGGTGTTCTTTAATGGAAGCCTCTCCAACATCATCCAGGTAGAATCAGGAATTCCCCAGGGCAGCTGTCTAGGCACCTTACTTTTTTCAAACTTTACTAAAAACATGCCACTGGCCTTGAGTAAAGCCAGTGTGTCTATGTATGCGGATGACTCAACACTATACACATCAGCTACCACAGCGACTGAAATGACTGCAACACTTAACAAAGAGCTGCAGTTAATTTCAGAATGGGTGGCAAGGAATAAGTTAGTCCTAAATATTTCAAAAACTAAAAGCATTGTATTTGGGACAAATCATTCACTAAACCTCAACTAAATCTTGTAATGAATAATGTGGTAATTGAGCAAGTTGAGGAGACTAAACTGCTTGGAGTAACCCTGGATTGTAAACTGTCATGGTCAAAGCATATTGATACAACAGTAGCTAGGATGGGGAGAAGTCTGTCCATAATAAAGCGCTGCTCTGCATTCTTAACAGCACTATCAACAAGGCAGGTCCTACAGGCCCTAGTTTTGTCACACCTGGACTAATGTTCAGTCGTGTGGTCAGGTGCCACAAAGAGGGATTTCGGAAAATTGCAATTGGCTCAGAACAGGGCAGCACGGCTGGCCCTTGGATGTACACAGAGAGCATTAATAATATGCATGTCAATCTCTCCTGGCTCAAAGTGGAGGAGAGATTGACTTCATCACTACTTGTATTTATGAGAGGTATTGACATGTTGAATGCATGTCGGTGCATTCGGACACCCATGCATACCCCACAAGACATGCCACCAGAGGTCTCTTCACAGTCCCCAAGTCCAGAACAGACTATGGGGGGCGCACAGTACTACATAGAGCCATGACTACATCAAGTAACTCGTGCAAGATTTAGATTTAAAAAAACATATAAAAATACACCTTATGGAACAGCGGGGACTGTGAAGCAACACAAACATAGATATGTGGTGGTAGAGTAGGGGCCTGAGGGCACACACTTAATATGTTGTGAAATCTGTTGTAAATGTATTGTAATGTTTGAAAAAAATTTATAACTACATTAATTTTGCTGGACCACAGGAAGAGTAGCTGCTGCGCTGGCAGGAACTAATGGGGATCCATAATAAATGCAAATACACACACACACACTTTTATCTCTCACACACACTTTCTCTCTCTACCTCCGAGGGCTTTGGATGTTTCTATGAAGTAGCTGACGGTGATGTCCTGTATGGAGGAGACAGCATCCTCTCCTCTCCTCCTCCACTCCTCCGCCTCTCTCTCCAGTGCTGCTATCCTCTTAGGACCCAGCTCCTCCTCATCCAGAGACTTCTGATAGGGGCCAGGGGAGAACAGAAGAAAGGCTTTACATTCTAGAACAGTGGCATCGGGGATTAGAACAGTGACATTGGTGATTAGAACAGTGGCATCGGGGATTAGAACAGTGGCATCGGGGATTAGAACAGTGGCATCGGGGATTAGAACAGTGGCATCGGGGATTAGAACAGTGGCATCGGGGATTAGAACAGTGGCATCGGGGATTAGAACAGTGGCATCGGGGATTAGAACAGTGGCATCGGGGATTAGAACAGTGGCATCGGGGACTAGAACAGTGACATCAGGGTTTAGAACAGTGACATCAGGGATTAGAACAGTGACATCGGGGTTTAGAACAGTGACATCGGGGTTTAGAACAGTGGCATTGGGGACTAGAACAGTGGCATCTGGGATTAGAACAGTGACATCGGGGTTTAGAACAGTGGCATTGGGGACTAGAACAGTGGCATCTGGGATTAGAACAGTGACATCGGGGTTTAGAACAGTGACATCGGGGTTTAGAACAGTGGCATTGGGGACTAGAACAGTGGCATCGGGGTTTAGAACAGTGGCATTGGGGACTAGAACAGTGGCATCTGGGATTAGAACAGTGACATCGGGGTTTAGAACAGTGGCATTGGGGACTAGAACAGTGGCATCGGGGATTAGAACAGTGGCATCGGGGATTAGAACAGTGGCATCGGGGATTAGAACAGTGACATCGGGGTTTAGAACAGTGGCATTGGGGACTAGAACAGTGGCATCTGGGATTAGAACAGTGACATCGGGGTTTAGAACAGTGGCATTGGGGACTAGAACAGTGGCATCGGGGATTAGAACAGTGGCATCGGGGATTAGAACAGTGGCATCGGGGATTAGAACAGTGGCATCGGGGATTAGAACAGTGGCATCGGGGATTAGAACAGTGGCATCGGGGATTAGAACAGTGGCATCGGGGATTAGAACAGTGGCATCGGGGATTAGAACAGTGGCATCTGGGATTAGAACAGTGGCATTGGGGTTTAGAACAGTGACATCAGGGTTTAGAACAGTGGCATTGGGGATTAGAACAGTGACATTGGGGACTAGAACAGTGGCATTGGGGACTAGAACAGTGGCATCGGGGATTAGAACAGTGACATCTGGGTTTAGAACAGTGGCATTGGGGATTAGAACAGTGACATTGGGGACTAGAACAGTGGCATTGGGGACTAGAACAGTGGCATCGGGGATTAGAACAGTGGCATCGGGGATTAGAACAGTGGCATTGGGGACTAGAACAGTGGCATCGGGGATTAGAACAGTGACATCTGGGTTTAGAACAGTGGCATCGGGGATTAGAACAGTGGCATTGGGGACTAGAACAGTGGCATCGGGGATTAGAACAGTGGCATCGGGGATTAGAACAGTGGCATTGGGGACTAGAACAGTGGCATCAGGGATTAGAACAGTGACATCTGGGTTTAGAACAGTGACATCTGGGTTTAGAACAGTGACATCAGGGTTTAGAACAGTGGCATCGGGGATTAGAACAGTGGCATTGGGGATTAGAACAGTGACATTGGGGATTAGAACAGTGGCATTGGGGACTAGAACAGTGGCATCGGGGATTAGAACAGTGGCATCTGGGATTAGAACAGTGGCATTGGGGTTTAGAACAGTGACATCAGGGTTTAGAACAGTGGCATTGGGGATTAGAACAGTGACATTGGGGACTAGAACAGTGGCATTGGGGACTAGAACAGTGGCATCGGGGATTAGAACAGTGGCATCGGGGATTAGAACAGTGGCATTGGGGACTAGAACAGTGGCATCTGGGATTAGAACAGTGACATCTGGGTTTAGAACAGTGGCATTGGGGATTAGAACAGTGACATTGGGGACTAGAACAGTGGCATTGGGGATTAGAACAGTGGCATCGGGGATTAGAACAGTGGCATCGGGGATTAGAACAGTGGCATTGGGGACTAGAACAGTGGCATCGGGGATTAGAACAGTGGCATCGGGGATTAGAACAGTGGCATTGGGGACTAGAACAGTGGCATCAGGGATTAGAACAGTGACATCTGGGTTTAGAACAGTGACATCTGGGTTTAGAACAGTGACATCAGGGTTTAGAACAGTGGCATCGGGGATTAGAACAGTGGCATTGGGGATTAGAACAGTGACATTGGGGACTAGAACAGTGACATCAGGGTTTAGGACTCAGCTCCTCCTCCTACAGAGACACTGTGGCTGCGTTTAGACAGGCAGCCCAATTCTGATATTTTTTTTCAGTAATTGTTCTTTTGACTAATCAGATCAGCGTTGAAAAAAATCTGATACGAAAAGATCTGATGTGATTGGTCAAAATACCAGTTAATTGGGCTGCCTGTTTAAACAGAGGGACACAGACATATAAGGGTTTAGGACAAAACCACTGAAAGTCAGGGTCTCATCGTCATGTTCAAACAGCTGAGCTTGACTTCCCTCACATTTTCAAAAAAAGAAATGAGAGGTATTCATGATGGACAAATGAGGTGATTTGGACACATAATGAGATTAACATGAGAATAGAATTAAACACATTGCTTATTTGACCTCTGTGGACGTGGCATAGCATATTTGTATTCTAAACGAGTGAAATGTGGTTTTGACCTCAGCTTGGTGATCGAGGCCAGAGCAGTTTGATTCTGGCTCTATTCCACCTTTTATCAAAAACTAATGAACAGACAGTGTCTCTTGTTCACGATTAATAACAGTCGATCAGTGTGTGCGTGCGAGCGTGTGTGTGTGTGTGTGTGTGTGTGTGTGTGTGTGTGTGTCTGTGTCTCCACCTACCAGTATCTCCATCTTGTAGAGCCCAGCCAGTTCTCTCATGTCTCTGAAGGGTTGTAGCAGGTACTGGTAGAAGGTGGTTGCTACGGTGACCAGGTCCTGGTAGGCTAGGTCCTCGTCGTCGTAGAGCTGCAGCAGTAGGATCATTCTGTCTGCACCTCCATGACTCTGTAGGATCTGTCAATCAATCAATCAATCTATACATTAATCCATTAGGCTAAATCAATCAAATTATATTCAGACAAACAGACTAGCGTTATACAGTATCTCACGTATACAAAAATCAATGTATGTCAGGTGACTGCCCAATCAAATTATATTCAGACAAACAGACTAGCATTATACAGTATCTCACGTATACAAAAATCAATGTATTTGTCAGGTGACTGCCAATTCAATTTATGACCTGTGGAATGGACTATGGCCAACTTCAGATGTAGCAGAAGTCAATGTCCAAAGTCACTGACCTGTATGAAGTCCTTTATATGCCAATGAAGCCCTTTATCTACTTCCCCGGAGTCAGACGAACTCGTGGACGCTAGTTAGCATTGGCTTGCGAAACTACCTCTAACTTCCTTCATACTGAACGCAGAGACATAAACATGGTATCCACAAGTTGATCTGACTCTGGGGAAGATAAAGGGCATCATCCCAAACGATCCTTTTGAGTCTTCTCCCAGAGCTAAGCTAATGCCTTTAGCTCAGTGAACGAACACAGTCCTATAGCCCACAGATGACCCTGGCCTGATTACTGTTCGTTATGATGACAGACAGATATACAGCTGAAGTCGGAAGTTTACATACACTTAGGTTGGAGTCATTAAAACTCGTTTTTCAACCACTCCACAAATGTATTGTTAACAAACTATAGTTTTGGCATGTCGGTTAGGACATCTACTTTGTGCATGACACAAGTAATTTTTCCAACAATTCTTTACAGACAGATTATTTCACTTATATTTCACTGTATCACAATTCCAGTGGGTCAGAAGTTTACATACACTAAGTCGACTGTGCTTTTAAACAGCTTGGAAAATTCCAGAAAATGATGTCATGGCTTTAGAAGCTTCTGATAGGCTAATTGACATCATTTGAGTCAATTAGAGGTGTACCTGTGGATGTATTTCAAGGCCTACCTTCAAACGCAGTGCCTCTTTGCTTGACATCATGGGAAAATCAAAAGAAATCAGCCAAGACCTCAGAAAATAAATTGTAGACCTCCACAAGTCTGGTTCATCCTTGGGAGCAATTTCCAAACGCCTGAAGGTACCACGTTCATCTGTACAAACAATAGTAAGCAAGTATAAACACCATGGGACCACACAGCCGTCATACCGCTCAGGAAGGAGACACGTTCCGTCTCCTAAAGATGAACGTACTTTGGTGCGAAAAGTGCAAATCAATCCCAGAACAACAGCAAAGGACCTTGTGAAGATGCTGGATGAAACGGGTAAAAAAGTATCTATATCCACAGTAAAACGAGGCCATATATCGACATAACCTGAAAGGCCACTCAGCAAGGAAGAAGCCACTGCTCCAAAACCGCCATAAAAAAGCCAGACTACGGTTTGCAACTGCACATGGGGACAAAGATTGTACTTTTTGGAGAAATATCCTCTGGTCTGATGAAACAAAAATAGAACTGTTTGGCCATAATGACCATCGTTATGTTTGGAGGAAAAAGGGGGTAGCTTGCAAGCTGAAGAACACCATCCCAACCGTGAAGCACGGGGTTGGCAGCATCATGCTGTGGGGGTGCTATTGCTGCAGGAGGGACTGGTGCACTTCAGAAAATAGATGGCATCATGAGGAAGGAAAATTATGTGGATATATTGAAGAAACATCTCAAGACATCAGTCAGGAAGTTAAAGCTTGGTCACAAATGGGTCTTCCAAATGGACAATGACCCCAAGCATACTTCCAAAGTTGTGGCAAAATGGCTTAAGGACAACAAAGTCAAGGTATTGGAGTGGCCATCACAAAGCCCTGACCTCAATCCTATAGAACATTTGTGGGCATTTTACTAAGATTAAATGTCAGGAATTGTGAAAAATTGAGTTTAAATGTATTTGGCTAAGGTGTATGTAAACTTCCGACTTCAACTGTAGGTCTTGTTTTATTTACCTCTGGAGATCTATTCTACCATGACTTAATGTGGCCTTAAGAGTCCCACTGTTACAGGACTCAGTGTACTGGAGCGGACGCTATCATGAGTCAGATGTTCATTCCAGCAACCTTGTGGTCCTCTGTAGCTCAACTGGTAGAGCATGGCGCTTGTAACGCCAAGGTAGTGGGTTCGATCCCCGGGACCACCCATACATAAAAATGTATGCACACATGACTGTAAGTCGCTTTGGATAAAAGCGTCTGTTAAATGGCATATTATTATTATTATTATGTGTGTGTGTGTGTGTGTGTGTGTGGTGTGTGGTGTGTGGTGTGTGTGTGTGTGTGTGTGTGTGTGTGTTGCGTCTCAGCCCCTGAAGTGACTGGTTAAACTCTATGGGACCATCTAACCATCTTTACCCCACTACAGTAAATGACCCTGACGTGATATATCTTAAGGATCATTTGGGCTAAACTGGAGTTTATTCCATTAGATTCCCCGATATATCATGTATTAATGATTTGATTAAAAAAAGGTCTCACATTTGATTCAACTGGGGATTAAATTCTTAATATATTGGCATGCATAAGAAAAAAATCTAAGAGGATGTTAATTCTAGAGCTTGCTGTGTTTGTACTTGGGAAAAACAAATTGCGACACAGCAAACTTACAATGAACATGCTTGATACCACTGTTAGGTCCCTGAGGACACCAGAGCACAAAATAGAAGGGTTGGAATCAGAACTTCAAGCATGCGAAAAAGAGCATCACCTGACTAGGTCATTTCTACATGACCTGACTAGGTCATTTCTACATGACACACAGCGAGATTTGTTAAAACAGAGCACAAACAGGCTCCAAAGCGACATGTCTGAATCGGATGGACGCACAGTCAGTCCCACCTACGGTGTGGCGTGCGTCTCCACGCCACTCTCTAATGTGTGGGTGGGCCAAGCTACCGAAATAGCCCCCCGTTGCAGCTATTAGGACGGGTACAGAGGCTAAGCCCACAAAGCGTTGTTGTGATTTCTCTAAAAACGGGATACGGTCTGGCGCTGTTGGAACCCAGGCAGAGGAAATCCTCCTACAAAATGACCTACTCAGTTAGGGGTTTTGTAAGTCGTCAGAAAAGCGGTCACACATGGCAGAAACGTTGGGATTTAGGGAGGGGCAGACTGTCTCTGTCGGTCACACATGGCAGAAACGTTGGGATTTAGGGAGGGGCAGCTCTCTGTCGTCCACGGCAGACGTTGGGATTTAGGGAGGGGCAGACTGTCTCTGTCGGTCACACATGGCAGAAACGTTGGGATTTAGGGAGGGGCAGACTGTCTCTGTCGGTCACACATGGCAGAAACGTTGGGATTTAGGGAGGGGCAGACCGTCTCCGTTCTGCTTTCAGCATATGATTTGGAGCTCTCTCAAAAAAACTTGGGATATTGATTATTTGACTTGACTTGTGTGAACCAATTCTTCCTTTACAACTCAATCGTTTCTATATCCACTTGTTATGGCTATATAGGCTATGTTTTTGAATGGGATTTTTTTATTTTTATGTGTACAGATTGCTAGACAAAATGTAATGGCTCCTGTTCCTCAAATAATAGTTGTTGTCCTATGTGTACTACATATGGCTAAGTCCATCTGTATGTATATGGGCGGCAGATAGCTTAGTGGGTAAGAGCGTTGTGCCAGTAACCGAAAGGTCGCTGGTTCTAATCCCCGAGCCGACTAGGTGAAAGATCTGTTGATGTGCCCTTAAGCAAGGCACTTAACCCTAATTGCTCTGGATAAGAGCGTCTGCTAAATGACTAAAATGTAAATGTAGATGTGTGTGTGCTATGATGTCACTGCCTAATGTTGGGATGCTACACTTCATTTCCAAACGTATTGTGAAACCAACTCTTACCCTATCATTTTATTTATATTTTGATGTTGCTTGAAAGTAGTTTTTGATTTAATTTCAAGAATTGTTTCGAGATTATGGTTATTTTGTTCTCATTTTCAGGGAAAATCCATTTCCTCTCAAAGGGAGGAGTTTTGGAGAGTTTTAATTTCAAATATACTGTATTTTATGATGCAGTGAGCTCTTTTTTTTATTTTATTTTTATTTAACCTTTATTTAACCAGGTAAGCCAGTTGAGAACAGGTTCTCATTTACAACTGCGACCTGGCCAAGATAAAGCAAAGCAGTGCAATAAAAACAACACAGAGTTACATATGGGGTAAAAAACATAAAGTCAAAAATACAACAGAAAATATATATACAGTGTGTGCAAATGTAGCAAGTTATGGAGGTAAGGCAATAAATAGGCTATAGTGCAGAATAATTACAATAGTATTAACACTGGAATGCTAGATGTGCAAGAGATTATGTGCAAATAGAGATACTGGGGTGCAAAAGAGCAAAATAAATAACAATATAGGGATGAGGTAGTTGGGTGGGCTAATTTCAGATGGGCTGTGTACAGGTGCAGTGATCGGTAAGGTGCTCTGACAACTGATGCTTAAAGTTATTGAGGGAGATAAGAGTCTCCAGCTTCAGAGATTTTTGCAATTCGTTCCAGTCATTGGCAGCAGAGAACTGGAAGGAATGGCGGCCAAAGGAGGTGTTGGCTTTGGGAATGACCAGTGAGATATACCTGCTGGAGCGCAGACTACGGGTGGGTGCTGCTATGGTGACCAATGAGCTAAGATAAGGCGGGATTTGCCTAGCAGTGATTTATAGATGGCCTGGAGCCAGTGGGTTTGACGACGAACATGTAGTGAGTGACCAGCCAACAAGAGCGTACAGGTCACAGTGGTGGGTAGTGTATGGGGGCTTTGGAGACAAAACGGATGGCACTGTGATAGACTACATCCAATTTGCTGAGTAGAGTGTTGGAGGCTATTTTGTAAATGACATCGCCGAAGTCAAGGATCGGTAGGATAGTCAGTTTTACGAGGGCATGTTTGGCAGCATGAGTGAAGGAGGCTTTGTTGCGAAATAGGAAGCCGATTCTAGATTTAACTTTGGATTGGAGATTCTTTATGTGAGTCTGGAAGTTGAGTTTACAGTCTCAACCAGACACCTAGGTATTTGTAGTTGTCCACATACTCTAGGTCAGACCCGTCGAGAGTGGTGATTCTAGTCGGGTGGGCGGGTGCCAGCAGCGTTCGATTGAAAAGCATGCATTTAGTTTTACTAGTGTTTAAGAGCAGTTGGAGGCTACTGAAGGATTGTTGTATGGCATTGAAGCTCGTTTGGAGGTTTGTTAACACAGTGTCCAATGAAGGGCCAGATGTATACAAAATGGTGTCGTCTGCGTAGAGGTGGATCTGAGAGTCACCAGCAGCAAGAGCGACATCATTGATATACACGGAGAAAAGTGTCGGCCCAAGAATTGAACCCTGTGGCACCCCCATAGAGACTGCCATAGGTCCAGACAACAGGCACTCCGATTTGACACACTGAACTCTATCTGAGAAGTAGTTGGTGAACCAGGCGAGGCAGTCATTTGAGAAACCAAATTCTCTGATCATCTTTTGACTTTATAAAACCACATCTGAAGTTGCTATTGACCAACCCAATCAGATAAACAGACTACTTGATGTTCATTGAAATGTTGAATGAATCTGTGATGTCTTGGTGTACCTCCAGTCTCTGTGTTTTGCTCTTACAACAGAAGAATGGAGCATTCCTTTCTAGCTTGCTTGCAGGAAGGTGTTACCGAAGGACATTTGCATGTCTAAAGCAGAAGACAATGCTACCCACTCCTGAAGGGGTGCTGCTAGGACCATGAACTGCTGGTCTGAAGATTGTCTGCAGTGACTACAGTGCTGGCCGTCCGGTTCCGTCTGATCCAGAATCAGATGTTCAAAGGAGAATTATCTAGGGCTGCACAGCCCCTGAAGAGACTCTTTACACTATGTAAAAGGTTGCATTGTCTTCTCAGGAAGTCAGCCTTCTCTGTGCTGCTATCAACCATCCAAATTCTATCAAACCTCTCTGTGAAGCACAATTGAGAGCATCCGGCACAATTGAGAGCATCCCATGTGGTCCTCTGTAGCTCAATCGGTAGAGCTTGGCGCTTGTAACGCCAGGGTAGTGGGTTCGATCCCCGGGACCACCCATACACAAAAATGTATGCACACATGACTGTAAGTCGCTTTGGATAAAAGCGTCTGCTAAATGGCATATTATTATTATATTATTATTTATCCCGTCGGGCTGTATCACCGCCTGGTATGGCAACTGCACTGCCCACAACCGCAGGGCTCTCCAGAGGGTGGTGCAGTATGCACAACTCATTACCGGGGGAAAACTACCCGCCCTCCAGGACACCTACAGCACCCGATGTCACAGGAAGGCCAAAAAGATAATCAAGGACAAGATAATCAAGGACAACTACCACCCGAGCCACTGCCCGTTCACCCCGCTATCATCCAGAAGGCGAGGTCAGTACAGGTGCATCAAAGCTTGTACCGAGAAATTGAAAAACTGCTTCTATCTCAAGGCCATCAGACTGTTAAACAGCCATCACTAGCACAGAGAGGCTGCTGCCTACATACAGACTTGAAAATCACTGGCAACTTTAATAAATGGAACACTAGTCACCTTAATAATGTTTACATATCTTGCATTACCCATCTCATATGTATATACTCTATTCTATTCTATCCATATGTATTTACTGTATTCTATACTATCTATTGCATCTTAGCCTATGCCACTCTGATAATGACATTGCTCATCCATATATTTATATATTCTTATTCCATTCCTTAACTTAGATTTGTGGAACTGTTAGATATTACTTGCTAGATATTGCTGCACTGTCGGAACTAGAAGCACAAGCATTTCGCTACACTCACAATAACATCTGCTAACCATGTGTATGTGACCAATACATTTGATTTGATTTCAATTTTAGTCACTTAGCAGACACTCTTATCCAGAGCGACTTACAGTTAGTGAGTGCATAAATTTTTTTTTCTTCATACTGGCCCCCCGTGGGAATCGAACCCACAACCCAACTGAGCTACACGGGGTCCTGTTTACATCCTGTAGGTCTGATATCTGATTGGAGGTTAACTTTACAGTAATTCTATTGGTCAACAAGTCAGATTTAGAATCCAAACAACTCAGATGTTATAAAAGGGGTCTCAGCTTGATTGTGTCTTTGTTCCTGACCTGCCACAGTGAGATACACTCTCCCTTTTTCTCTATTATCCACATGGTCTCTCTCTCTCTCTCTCTCTCCGGTCTCTCGATCTCTCTCTCTCGGTCTCTCTGTCTCGGTCTCTCGGTCTCGGTCTCTCGGTCTCTCTGTCTCGGTCTCTCTGTCTCGGTCTCTCTGTCTCGGTCTCTCTGTCTCGGTCGGTCTCTCTCTCTCGGTCTCTCTCTCTGTCTGTCTCTCGGTCTCTCTCTGTCTCTCGGTCTCTCTCTCTGTCTCTCTCGGTCTCTCTCTGTCTCTCTCTGTCTCTCTCGGTCTCTCTCGGTCTCTCTCTGTCTCTCGGTCTCTCTCTGTCTCTCGGCCTCTCTCTGTCTCTCGGCCTCTCTCTCTCTCGGCCTCTCTCTCTCTCGGTCTCTCTCTCTTTTGGTCTCTCTCTCTTTTGGTCTCTCTCTGTCTCTCTCTCTTCGGGGTCTCGGTCTCTCTCTCTCGGTCTCTCTCTCTCTCTCTCTCTTTTGGTCTCTCTCTCTTTTGGTCTCTCTCTCTTTTGGTCTCTCTCTCTCTCTCGGGGTCTCTCTCTCTCTCTCGGGGTCTCTCTCTCTCGGGGTCTCTCTCTCTCGGGGTAACGGGGGCCTCTCTCTCTCTCGGTCTCTCTCTCTCTCTCGGTCTCTCTCTCTCTCTCGGTCTCTCAATTCAATTCAATTCAATTTAAGGGCTTTATTGGCATGGGAAACGTGTGTTAACATTGCCAAAGCAAGTGAAGTAGATAGTAAACAAAAGTGAAATAAACAATAAATATTAACAGTAAACATTACACTCTCTCTCTCGGTCTCTGTCTCTCTCTGTCTCTCTCTCTCTCTGTCTCTCTCGGGGTCTCTCTCTCGGGGTCTCTCGGGGTCTCTCTCTCGGGGTCTCTCGGGGTCTCTCTCTCGGGGTCTCTCGGGGTCTCTCTCTCTCTCTCTCTGGGTCTCTCGGTCTCGGTCCCTCTCTCTCTCATTGGGAGGCCAATCTTCTCCAACACTCCCTGTCTCATTCTCTCAATTCAATGCAAGGGGCTTTATTGGCATGACAAACATATATTTACATGGCCAAGTCAAATAGATAATAAACTAAACTTAAATAAACAATAACAAATGAACAGTAAACATTACACTCACAAAAGTTTGAAAGGAATAGAGACATTTCAAATGTCATATTATGGCTATGTACAGTGTTATAACGATGTGCAAATAGTTAAAGTACAAAAGGGAAAATAAATAAACAAATATGGGTTGTATTTACAATGGTGTTTGTTCTTCACTGGTTGCCCTTTTGTGGCAACAGGTCACAAATCTTGCTGCTGTGATGGCACACTGGTATTTCACCCAGTAGATAAGGGAGTTGATCAAAATTGGATTTGTATTCTAATTATTTGTGGGTCTGTGTAATCTGAGAGAAATATGTGTCTCTAATATGGTCATACATTTGGCAGGAGGTTAGGAAGTGCAGCTCAGCTTTCCTTAAGTTTGGGTCTGCCACTGTGTACTCTCTGTTTAGGGCCAAGGAGCATCCTAGTTTGCGCTGTTTAAATGTTTTTTATTTACAATGTGTCAAGTAATTCTCTTTTTGTTTTCTAATGATTTGGTTGGGTCTAATTGTGTTGCTGTCCTGGGGCTCTGTGGGGTCTGTTTGTGAACATAGCCCCAGGATCAGCTTGCTTAGGGGACTCTTCTCCAGGTTCATCTCTCTGTAGGTGATGGCTTTGTTATGGAAGGTTTGGAATCGCTTCCTTTTAGGTGTTTGTAGAATTTAACGGCTCTTTTCTGGATTTTGATAATCAGCCTAATTCTGCTCTGCATGCATTATTTGGTGTTTTTCGTTGTACACAAAGGATGTTCTTGCAGAATTTTGCGTGCAGAGTCTCAATTTGGTGGTTGTCCCATTTTGTGAATTCTAGGTTGGTGAGCGGATCCCAGACCTCACAACCATAAAGGGCAATCGGTTCTAGAAATGATTCAAGTATTTTTAGACAGATCAAATTTTATGTTCCTTTTGATGGCATAGAAGGCCCTTCTTGCTTTGTCTCTCAGACAATTCTCTCTCTCTCTCTCTCTCCCTCCCTCCCTCCCTCCCTCCCTCTCCCCCCCTCTCCAACATCTACACTCTCTCTCCAAGCTAATCCAGCCCCAGTGCTCACCTCACACCCACAGGATTAGAGCAGCATGGTACAGGGAATAAGGAGAGAAGAATTCATTTATCTGCCTTTGAAACATCTTTATATGTGTTACTATCTTGTTGTGTATATAAACACAGTATAGGACTACAGTGGCTTGCGAAAGTATTCACCCTCCTTGGCATTTTTCCTATTTTGTTGCCTTACAACCTGGAATTAAAACGGATTTTTTGGGTGTCTGTATCATTTGATTTACACAACATGCCTACCACTTTGAAGATGCAAAATATTTTTTATTGTGAAACAAACAAGAAATAAGACAGAAAAACAGAAAACTTGAGCGTGCATAACTATTCACCCCCCCAAAGTCAATATTTTGTAGAGCCACCTTTTGCAGCAATTACAGCTGCAAGTCTCTTGGGGTATGTCTCTATAAGCTTGGCACATCTAGCCACTGGGATTTTTGCACATTCTTCAAGGCAAAACTGCTCCAGCTCTTTCAAGTTGGATGGGTTCCGCTGGTGTACAGCAATCTTTAAGTCATATCACAGATTCTCAATTGGATTGAGGTCTGGCCTTTGACTAGGCCATTCCAAGACATTTAAATGTTTCCCCTAAAACCACTTGAGTGTTGCTTTAGCAGTATGCTTAGAGTCATTGTTCTGCTGGAAGGTGAACCTCCGTCCCAGTCTCAAATCTCTGGAAGACTGAAACAGGTTTCCCCTCAAGAATTTCCCTGTATTTAGCGCCATCCATCATTCCTTCAATTCTGACCAGTTTCCCAGTCCCTGCAGATGAAAAACATCCCCACAGCATGATGCTGCCACCACCATGCTTCACTGTGGGGATGGTGTTCTCGGGGTAATGAGAGGTGTTGGTTTGCGCCAGACATAGCGTTTTCCTTGATGGCCAAAAAGCTAAATTTTAGTCTCATCTGACTCATCCGTCTCAACACCAAACGTGTTTGCTTATTTTTTTCTTTAAGCAATGGCTTTTTTCTGGCCTCTCTTCCGTAAAGCCCAGCTCTGTGGAGTGTATGGCTTAAAGTGGTCCTATGTACAGATACTCCAATCTCCGCTGTGGAGCTTTGCAGCTCCTTCAGGGTTATCTTTGGTTTCTTTGTTGCCTCTCTGATTAATGCCCTCCTTGCCTGGTCCGTGAGTTTTGGTGGGCGGCCCTCTCTTGGCAGGTTTGTTGTGGTGCCATATTATTTAAATTTTTTAATAATGGATTGAATGGTGCTCTGTGGGATGTTCAAAGTTTCTGATATTTTTTTATAACCCAAACCTGATCTGTACTTCTCCACAACTTTGTCCCTGACCTGTTTGGAGAGCTCCTTGGTCTTCCTGGTGCCGCTTGCTTGGTGGTGCCCCTTGCTTAGTGGTGTTGCAGACTCTGGGGCCTTTCAGAACAGGTGTATATATACTGAGATCATGTGGCAGATCATGTGACACTTAGATTGCACACAGGTGGACTTTATTTAACTAATTATGTGACTTCTGAAGGTAATTGGTTGCACCAGATCTTATTTAGGGGCTTCATAGCAAAGGGGGTGAATACATATGCCCGCACCAATTTTCAGTTATTTATTTGTTCTTTTTTAAATTTCACTTCACCAATTTGGACTATTTTGTGTATGTCCATTACATGAAATCCAAATAAAAATCAATTTAAATGACAGGTTGTAATGCAACAAAATAGGAAAAACGCCAAGGGGGATTAATAAATTTGCAAGGCACTGTATATCCATGCATAGGGTTGTCCTTGTGCTAGTGGTACAGACAGACAATAGGGAGAGAGAAAGTCATGTATCTGCCGTTTAAACGTCTTTATAAAGCCTATCTGCATTAACACAGTTTATACCATGGCATTGTTGAATACTTGTTTCTGTTTGGCTTGAAGAGCATTCTAGAACGTGCATTATTTCCCTATAATGCACTGTATATCAGCACTGTAGAATTCAATGGCTATTGTTCATTCTTACATGTTCTACTGAGATACTTTTGAAAGCAAAAGTCGAATTGGATGGCAATTTATGAGAATTCAGTGTGGAAAAATGCCACTTTTTAATTGCCCTCCTGTAAAACAGTAGGCTACGGTATCGGACCCAAAAACCATATCGGTAGGGCTCTAATGCATAGTGTCATTGGGTTTACGTAAAGGCGCTAGACCTGCATAGCTAAATAAATAGGCTATCAACATCCTAAAACTACTGTCAACATAGAAACAGAGAATGAATGACAGGCTAATCTCCCTGTTTCTAGCCAAGACCTTAGGGGAGAACACCTTGCAGGGTGATAACAACATGAGTCACTGGAATGAAGCAGGACTGGATTATCAGCCGGCTAGGAGCAGGCTTGGTAATGTTTTCCTTCTCACGTGTTGTCATATTGCGCAACAATAGTGATGACAATGACACTGCATCTTTATTAAAACCCCTATGTGAACCAGGGTGGATGACGCTGTCTATCCCAACGTCATGAGGGGATTTAAATGCCTAATGTTGGACAGAAATGTTTCGGGTTTACTCACAGGGACTTGATTACTGGATAGTGCTGGCATCGGTAAGGAGACTGTATGCCTCAATCCTGATCGTGGGGGACCCCCTTAGACCGCAGGCTTTTGTTCCAGCCCAGCAATGTAGCCTACTCCTGATTCAAATGATCAAGGGCGTAGGCCTAGTGATTGGTTAGTGCTGGGCTGGAACAAAAGTTATGCAAACCATGTGGCAGGATGTCGTAGTAAATATATAATGTTATAGCTTGGTCTGACTAAAATCTTGTGCATGACCCATTTTGTGTTGGGCCTTTGTATTCAATACAATGGACAAAAGAGTCCTATCTTGTCAGCCTTGTCAGCAGGTGGCTAAGGACAACACCCACGCCATAGGTCTCTCAGTTCTTCCAACTCACGAGTTCTTGCTCTGAGGACACACACACACACACCCACACACACACACACACACACACACACACACACACACACATCATCACTGATAAACACACACACACACACACACACACACACACACACACTCATCACTGATAACACACACACACACACACACACACACACACATCATCACTGTTAAACACACACACACACACACACACACACACAAAAATCCCCTTCTCTTAGGCTGAACATCTGAAGACAGAGAACCCGACTCAGAGCCAATGCAACAGTGATACTAACCTGGAGGGGACCTCGCCCAACTCATCAGGACCAATCAGAAGATCAGAACTACTAGATTCAACCTACTTCATTTTATTGTATAAAATGTCAGCACACAATGTTTCGGGGCTCTCTTCTGATAAACTCCCTACGAGTTTGACGAACGGGTCCGTGCACGCTATTCCAGATATCTTTACCTCTGAATAAACTGCCTTATATTATACAATTATCCACCTTGTCCGAAAGTCTCTACTTGGTCTCCGTTCTCCAGTAAACTTGTGATCATCAACAAGGACCAGGATAGAAGAACAGTGACAGGCCACAGCTTGTACAGATCACTAACCTTTCTAAGGTGATCCTTAGCCCTGGTGACTTCATCCTGCATGGTTTTCCTCTTAAACTCCTGCATGTTCTCAAAGTACTCCTCCACATCTCGCTCGTCCTGCGGGAAAAGCGAGTCCATCACTATCTTCCTGCCACAGATATCTATCGCAGTGCTGAAGTACTTCTCCAGCTGACGGCAAGGTGTATCCAGATCTCTCTCTTGGTCATCTTGGTTGGACTTCCGATTGCTGCTGAGAAAGATCATGTCCCAAATGTTACCCTCCTTGAAATCTGACAGGTCGGGGAAATAGGGTGCGACGACATCCCCGACCCCTGTAAACTGACGGTGGACATTTTTTAAATCGTTAACAGAGAAGAGTCCGGCCCAGCTGGTTTCGGTTTCGCAGACAGCAAGCTGGTCTTTGCGCTTCTGTCGTTGGAGAGTTCTGTTGTGACAGGTGACAGCGAACTTGGACTCGATAACATTCCACTGCACGATAAAACCGAGCTTGAACGTCTCGCTTTCTTCGAATATGTTAGTTTTGATGGCGACCCAGCCGTCCAAGCTGTCCAAACGCTCGCAGTCTATGCTATTCATTTTGTAGTAAACATGTAGCTAGCTGGCTAGCTAGCTAAAACTTGTATTCCTCTGCCTTGTTTACAGCGTCCGCCATTTGTAATAATGACGTAGTGTTTCCTGTGGGGTTCTCTTTATTTTCAACTTTGACCTTTCGATCACATGCTCAGGGGGAATTCCACAGCTATTTCGATTCGCTACAATGTATTAAGGATTTATGCCAAGAGATTTTAATATTTGCTACAATGTGTCGCCTTCAAGAAAAGAATTACTACATTCACAATTAAATACTCTTGGATTAAATACAATATCACTACTCTATTAGGCGACGCAGGGCAGATTTAGGCAGTATGTCAAAATACCCACGCTGACACTTGATCTGTGTGCATAACAGTTGGGGTTCCTGCTATATTTGTCACAAGCTGTGTTTGCTTCCTTGGTTAGCCTGTCAAAAACACTGTCAATGGTCGCCCTGAATCGACGTTGCTGGGGGAGTTATTGAATAATTTATCACCAAGGTAAACTTAACCAGTGTTATAATAAGTAATATGTCTAGTCATAATTATAGCAAATAAATGGGAAACTCCAGCATAGTTTAAATGGTGTGTTGAGTTTATGTGTACAGCATGCCTGATCCATGTTTTGACAGAGGTCCAGGATGTTAGAGAAGCACAGCTTCTTTAACTGTCGTTTCATCATCACTGTGTACAGTCCTTTCTGATTCTGAAGTGTTTTTCTGAACATTCTGACTATGAATCATACTTGTTTTGATTGCAAATAATGAACTCCCTGCATGGTTTCTATAAGTTAACTAATTGAAGATTTATACTTATTTTTAAAGCTACATAAAGCATGTCATCATATTTACACAAGTGATTGACTGGTTGGTTAGTGTTGGGTAAATAGAACATCAAAACATTTCTACAATACCTACTTCCAGTGGGATCCTGGTCCTTAGTGGAAAAATATTCAACTTAGATTTAGTGTTTTATTGTACAGTCCACCACAGTACCTCCAGACCTGTCCCCTCTCCACCCTCCTCCCATCATGGACCTGTATGAGGTCTTCACAGGAAGCAGGCTGGATGTCATCACAGAGGAGGTGCTGAGTGGAGATGAGGAGCACCAGGAGGAGGTGAAGGAGGAGGAGGTGAACAGGGATCTCCCTACCAAAGAGGCCTTCGTAGTGGTGTCAGAGAAGGCAGAGACTAGAACCTTCCAGCGTTTCTCCACGGATACAAATGACTCTCTGAGGTCCGTAATACAATACTTGAATGCTTTTGGTCCATTTGCACGGATATTCTTAATTTTTTTGCTGTCACAGTACGCATCCTGACACACAACACAAACATCACAGGCTGGGAGGGGTACTTAGGGGTAATAATAATAAGCCATTTAGCAGATGCTTTTATCCAAAGCGACTTACAGTCATGTGTGCATACATTTTTCACGTATGGGTGGTCCCGGGGATCGAACCCACTACCCTGGCGTTACAAGCGCCATGCTCTACCAATTGAGCAACAGAGGACCAAAGTGCCTCGCTCAAGTGCACAACAGCAGTAGGTAGTGTATGGGATCCTCCGGCTGCCGGCTCACTCCCTGCAGATTTCCCCACAGGCAGCTCAGGGGTTCGAACTGGCCAACCTCTGGTTACTGGCCTGCCTCTCTAACCTCAAGGCTACCGCCACCCCCCGGTGTGTAATGCACTATGCAATCTTTGCATGACATGTTGCATGTCTGTCTGCATCCATTTATTTAAGCTGACAAATGCATTATGATGCATAAATAATTTCCCAAATGGATACAATAAAGCAATCATCCTCAGGTTTGAGGCGTACGTCCCGTCTTCAGGTGAGGAGGGAACTCCATCACCTGACAGCTCTGTGGACGGACATGATGACGTGTTTGAGGAGCACAAGAAGTCGGAGGTAGGGGAGGGTGTGAGTGTTGAGTCGGAGGTAGGGGAGGGTGTGTGTGTGTGCTTTCCTGCCAACAACAGCAGTTAGCGAGAGCACAAACAGATTTGCACTCAGGCTACCCTTGACCCTCTGTAAGAGTTCATTTCTTCTGTGCCTTCAGAACAAGGTGAACAACATCAGGACTAAGCTGGAGGAGAAGGTGGTGGAGATGGAGAACTTTTCAGGACATCTAGAAGAGATCTTCCTAACTGTGGAGGTACAACAACCACTATTACTGACGCAACAACCACAGCACACACACATAACAAAGACACAGCCACAGGTTATGAAACATGGATCTGTGAGCCAACCCCGTGTGGGAGACCCTGATTATCACTTAATGAAACGGTTTCATATTTTTTCAGGATAATTTTGGTCGTCAGGAGCAGCACCTGGAGCAGCACTACAACGACGTTCTGCAGACGTTGTCCCAGCGTTACGACGAGCGAGCCACAGCGCTGGGGGAGGAGAAGAAGAGGAAGTTGGAGGCCTTGTACACTCAGCTGCTGGGCTGCGGACGCACCCTGGATGCATCCAAGGACCTGATTGAGACCGCCCAGGAACTGTACCGCACCGAGGACAAACGACTCTTTCTACAGGTCTGTTGTAGTGGGTCGTCCGAATTATTTTTTCAAGATTAAATCATTGAATTGCTAATATAACTTCATAATTTGAAATAACTTGTACATTTATGATAACTTTGTTTGCTATGAGTTATGTTAAACACTCAGTAGTCAGTTTATTAATTTTTTATTTTGCTGGACCCCAGGAAGAGTAGATGTAATGGGGATCCATAATAAATACAAATACCAGGCTCAAATTCGCTTAGATCACTCATTTTGCCCATTCTAACGTTCAATCGAACAGTAACTGAATGCCTCGATGCCTGCTTTATATAGCAAGCCGCGTGACTCACTATCTGTAGGAGGGAACCATTTTCGTGAACGGGGTGGTGTACCTAATAAACGGTGTATATTCTGTGGTCTTTGTGATGTTTTAATCTGGCAGTTAAAGATTTTATGAACCTTAAAATGTTAATGACCACTGGAGGAGTTGACTTTTGATGTTGTGAACTTTCCATTGACAGGCTGTTATGCCCACCATGAAGAGGTGAGGTACTGAAAGGAGACTAACACTACAACAGAACTATACTATACTAAACTATACTAAACTATACTATACTATACTATACTATACTATACTATACCGTAAGGAGACTAACATTGCTAGCCTGAGAGTATAACATAACTAGCCTGGTCCCAGATCCATTTTAGCCTGGTTTTATCTGTTTGTGCTCTTGCCAACATGCTAGATCCATTTGTGCTATCTTACCATTGTTGCATGACCATGACCACAGGAGTTGGCAAGGCACAAACAGATCTGGCACCAGGCTATAACAGAACAATTATACGTGTCTGTTTATAATGGCATGGTAGTGCAGTGAGTCTGGTTAATAACAGTGTCATCCAGTGATTTGCAGTGAACCGTGTAACAGCCTGATTAGGAGTGTTTCATGAGGATAATATATCTGTTTATGTTTGATGTCATCAACGCTCATTCATTTACATTTTTTACAGTTAAGTCATTTAGCAGACGCTCTTATCCAGAGCGACTTACAGTTAGTGAGTTCATACATTATCATACTGGAGGCCTTATACAGTCTGTGTTCTGAAACCAAAATAGCTTCCAATCCTAATTAGCCAACTAATTCAACTAATTCAAATTAAGCAGTATAATTAATGTGTTTGATGTTGAAGAGGGTTTGTTGACATAGCTTATGTTTTGACTAGCATGATGGCGCATGATGCTACATCCAATGTTCATTTCAGTGTAGTTTTAGGGAGGCTCTGTTCAGAAGGTTGCGACGTTACAAAACATTTGGATAGAAATCCATTTTGTAGAACAGGTATGATTTTTCGTCGTGTAGAATTGGACATCGTGTCAGCTCTATTCATTCCATTTCTATATGGAACGTTCTATCTCATTGAATACAAGTCTGTTTGCTGACAGGTGTTTGTTTGTCAAATCACAATCAAGGAGTTTGCTGACTTGGGTGTGTTTGTCCAATCAGAATCAAGGTTTTTGCTGATTGATGTTTTGTTTGCCTAATCAGAATTGAGGAGTTTGCGAAGGAGAAGCCTGACCTGACGCTGGTGACCACTCTGGAGTTTGACAGGCCCCTCGCCAACCTGTCAGACGTCAAGACCATGATGGACTCCATCAACATCGTACCAGGTCTGATCAATCAATCAATCAACCCATCCTTCTATCCACCCACCCATCCATCCACCACAGGAGGTTGGTGGCACCTTAATTGGGAGGATGGGCTTGTGGTAATGGCTGGAGCGGAATCAGTGGAATGGTAGCAAATATTTCAAACACGTGGTTTCCATGGTTTCCATTCCATTCTCTCTGTTCCAGCCAATATTATGAGCCATCCTCCCCTCAGCAGCCTCCACTGCCATCCACCCACCCACCCACCCACCCACCCATCCACCCACCCATCCATCCATCCATCCATCCATCCATCCATCCATCCATCCATCCATCCACCCATCCATCCATCCATCCATCCATCCATCCATCCATCCATCCATCCATCCATCCATCCATCCACCCATCCATCCATCCATCCATCCACCCACCCACCCACCCACCCACCCACCCACCCACCTACCCACCAATTTGATTAATAAGTTAGTCCAAGGGCCAGCTATCTAAACTTGTAGTAATCATGGTTGAATTTCCGACCGGGGGGGCCCCATTGATTTTGTTAGTCACTCTCACACAGGTATCATATTAAAAACTGCAAACATTTCTCTCCACCCTATGGCAAAATGAGTAGAATTGCATGAAATGTGTTATAAAATTGCTAAATCTTCTCTCCACCCATGGTAAAATGTGTAGATCTGCAACATTCTTGCTTTAAAACTAACACATTTTCTCTACGCCCATGGCAAAATGTGTAGAATTGCAGGAAATTAACTCTAAAACTTTTCCTCTCCACTGTCAAGAGCGGGGCTGCTAAAATGTTTTGCTCGCAAGGTGGGGGTATGGATGTGGGTACGCAGACCCGCGAGCCACTGCAGGCCCCCGATGAGTTCAGATGTTTTGTGGCCCCCACCCCCATCAAAGTTGCCCATCCCTGATTTAGACCATGAGTATGAGTTTGGAACAGAATAGAGCAGAGCCCCGGAGAAATCATTCCAGACTCCAACCTGTACGTCTATATATATATATATATATATATATATATATATATATATATATATATGTGGAGGTTCGCTAGGGGAGTTTGGTTGCTTAGAAACAAACGACTTCGATGCAAAGTGATTTCATTTCTCGGAGTATTTAATTACATAGGGCCACTGGAGTGACGAGTCAGGAACTTTTGAGTGATGCTTTCATTCTGCTAAAGTTTGACTGAGTCAATGGCTGTGTCCCAAATGTCACCCTATTCCCTATGTAGTGCACTGCTATACACTACGTTGGACCAGAGCCTATTTGTCAAAAGCAGTGCACTACATAGGGAATAGGGTGCCATTTGGAACACAGGCAATCTCCATACTGCTTCTGTCGCTAATGATTGTAGAGGCTGGCTGTGATATCAGTCTGTCTGAAGAGAGATTATGGCTGTGACGTCAGTCTATCTGAAGAGAGATTATGGCTGTGACGTCAGTCTGTCTGAAGAGAGATTATGGCTGTGACGTCAGTCTATCTGAAGAGAGATTATGGCTGTGACGTCAGTCTGTCTGAAGAGAGATTATGGCTGTGATATCAGTCTATCTGAAGAGAGATTATGGCTGTGACGTCAGTCTGTCTGAAGAGAGATTATGGCTGTGATATCAGTCTGTCTGAAGAGAGATTATGGCTGTGATTATCAGTCTGTCTGAAGAGAGATTATGGCTGTGATATCAGTCTGTCTGAAGAGAGATTATGGCTGTGACGTCAGTCTGTCTGAAGAGAGATTATGGCTGTGATATCAGTCTGTCTGAAGAGAGATTATGGCTGTGATTATCAGTCTGTCTGAAGAGAGATTATGGCTGTGACGTCAGTCTGTCTGAAGAGAGATTATGGCTGTGATATCAGTCTGTCTGAAGAGAGATTATGGCTGTGATGTCAGTCTGTCTGAAGAGAGATTATGTCTGTGATGTCAGTCTGTCTGAAGAGAGATTATGTCTGTGATGTCAGTCTGTCTGAAAATAGATTATGGCTGTAATGTCAGTCTGTCTGAAGATAGATTATGTCTGTGATATCAGTCTGTCTGAAGAGAGATTATGGCTGTGATTATCAGTCTGTCTGAAGAGAGATTATGGCTGTGATGTCAGTCTGTCTGAAGAGAGATTATGTCTGTGATGTCAGTCTGTTTGAAGAGAGATTATGTCTGTGATGTCAGTCTGTCTGAAGAGAGATTATGGCTGTGATGTCAGTCTGTCTGAAGAGAGATTATGTCTGTGATGTCAGTCTGTCTGAAAATAGATTATGGCTGTAATGTCAGTCTGTCTGAAAAGAGATTATGTCTGTGATGTCAGTCTGTCTGAAGAGAGATTATGGCTGTGATGTCAGTCTGTCTGAAGAGAGATTATGGCTGTGACGTCAGTCTGTCTGAAGAGAGATTATGGCTGTGATGTCAGTCTGTCTGAAGAGAGATTATGTCTGTGATGTCAGTCTGTCTGAAGATAGATTATGGCTGTGATGTCAGTCTGTCTGAAGAGAGATTATGTCTGTGATATCAGTCTGTCTGAAGAGAGATTATGGCTGTGATATCAGTCTATCTGAAGAGAGATTATGGCTGTGACGTCAGTCTGTCTGAAGAGAGATTATGGCTGTGATGTCAGTCTGTCTGAAGAGAGATTATGGCTGTGACGTCAGTCTGTCTGAAGAGAGATTATGGCTGTGACGTCAGTCTGTCTGAAGAGAGATTATGTCTGTGATGTCAGTCTGTCTGAAGATAGATTATGGCTGTGATGTCAGTCTGTCTGAAGAGAGATTATGTCTGTAATGTCAGTCTGTCTGAAGATAGATTATGTCTGTGATGTCTGTAGATACTGAGTTGTAGAACGATGCTGGTTGTGTAACGTCTGCCTGACTGACTGAATGTAGAGTCTGCATCCCAAATGGTCGTCACAGACAGACTCTAGTCTGTCTCAAATGACACCCTATCCCTATATAGTGCACTACCTTTGACCAGGGCCCGTAGGGATCTAGTCCAAAGTACTGCACTACAGGGAATAGGGTGTCATTTGGGACGCACTTGTCTGTGACGTCTGTCTACCTGTGATTCACTTGGTGACTCACCTCAGACAGCTTTGTTTGGTTTCTCAGAATCTCTGATTCCACAGAAGGACACACACTTGAGAGAAGTAAAAATATATATATATATATATAAATTGGAATAAAATGGTCTTAATAATGTCCTTTGTGTTTAAAATTGGCTGTAGGGAGAGCGCAGTGTGAAAATCAATAACTCATCAATGAAATCGAGACGTAGTATTATGTTGTCACAGTCACTTAGAAAAAGTGGCAAGACCATGAAACAAACCTCTGTGGAGATTCTTTTTCAAGTAATGATGATGATGATGCAGCTTTGTGGCGATCCTCTGAGTGTTACAAGCCACGTTACAATTCCCACTAAATGGGTTAACCCTATCGGTGCGACGCGTAGGTTTTTTTTGCCTTTCACTCCAGCGACCCGGGTTCGATTCCCTGTCCCGCCATTCGCTACAGTATGTATGGGGCGGCAGGTAGCTTAGTGGTTAAGAGCGTTGTGCCAGTAACCGAAAGGTCGCTGGTTCTAATCCCCGAGCTGACTAGGTGAAAAATCTGTCGATGTGCCCTTGAGCAAGGCACTTAACCCTAATTGCTCCTGTAAGTCGCTCTGGATAAGAGCGTCTGCTAAATGACTAAAATGTACAAATGTAAATAATAAAACATCAATGCAGTACAACCTAATTCACATAAAGGTGTTCCTCTCTCCTTGTGATGTCACCATCATGGTTATGGTTTTCATCTTGATGTGATATCATGTGATTGTAATGTGATGTGATATCATGTGATTGTAATGTGATGTGATCTCATGTGATTGTAATGTGATGTGATATCATGTGATTGTAATGTGATGTGATATCATGTGATTGTAATGTGATGTGATATCATGTGATTGTAATGTGATGTGATATCATGTGATTGTAATGTGATGTGATATCATGTGATTGTGATGTGATGTGATATCATGTGATTGTAATGTGATGTGATATCATGTGATTGTGATGTGATGTGATATCATGTGATTGTAATGTGATGTGATATCATGTGATTGTAATGTGATGTGATATCATGTGATTGTAATGTGATGTGATATCATGTGATTGTAATGTGATGTGATATCATGTGATTGTAATGTGATGTGATATCATGTGATTGTGATGTGATTGTAATGTGATGTGATATCATGTGATTGTAATGTGATGTGATATCATGTGATTGTAATGTGATGTGATATCATGTGATTGTAATGTGATGTGATATCATGTGATTGTAATGTGATGTGATATCATGTGATTGTGATGTGATTGTAATGTGATGTGATATCATGTGATTGTAATGTGATGTGATATCATGTGATTGTGATGTGATTGTAATGTGATGTGATATCATGTGATTGTAATGTGATGTGATATCATGTGATTGTGATGTGATTGTAATGTGATGTGATATCATGTGATTGTAATGTGATTTGATTATAATGTGATGTGATATCATGTGATTGTAATGTGATGTGATATCATGTGATTGTAATGTGATTGTAATGTGATGTGATATCATGTGATTATAATGTGATGTGATATCATGTGATTGTAATGTGATGTGATATCATGTGATTGTAATGTGATGTGATATCATGTGATTGTGATGTGATTGTGATGTGATGTGATATCATGTGATTGT
This sequence comes from Coregonus clupeaformis, assembly GCF_020615455.1. Classification (NCBI taxonomy): domain Eukaryota; kingdom Metazoa; phylum Chordata; class Actinopteri; order Salmoniformes; family Salmonidae; genus Coregonus; species Coregonus clupeaformis. The sequence continues at coordinate 64,928,505 of NC_059211.1, read as the reverse complement.
GATGTGATTGTAATGTGATGTGATATCATGTGATTGTAATGTGATTTGATTATAATGTGATGTGATATCATGTGATTGTAATGTGATGTGATATCATGTGATTGTAATGTGATTGTAATGTGATGTGATATCATGTGATTGTAATGTGATGTGATATCATGTGATTGTAATGTGATGTGATATCATGTGATTGTGATGTGATGTGATATCATGTGATTGTAATGTGATTGTAATGTGATGTGATATCATGTGATTGTAATGTGATGTGATATCATGTGATTGTGATGTGATTGTAATGTGATTCCAGCCCCATCTGCCCCGGTCATCAACCCCCAGGTGTCTAACTCGGCCACGCCGACTTCTCTGCGTGTGTGTTGGAGCCTGTTCTCAGACGACTCTGTGGAGTACTATGAGCTCTACTACAGACCTGTCCTGGAGGACACACCGGCTGCAGACAGCACCAAGGGACCTGACGGTAGCAACTAGTACAACCAGAACCAGTAGAACATAGAATCAGAACATAGAATCAGGACAGAGAATCAGAACATAAAATCAGGACATAGAATCAGAACATAGAATCAGGACATAGAATCAGAACATAGAATCAGGACATAGAATCTGAACATAGAATCAGGACATAGAATCAGAACATAGAATCAGGACATAGAATCTGAACATAGAATCAGGACATAGAATCAGAACATAGAATCAGAACAGAGAATCAGAACATAAAATCAGGACATAAAATCTGAACATAAAATCAGGACATAGAATCAGAACAAAAGACCAGAACATAGAATCAGGACACGGAATCAGAACATAGAACCAGAACATAGAATCTGAACATAGAATCTGAAAATAGAATCAGTATTCAGAACCTGTAAAACATAGAATCAGATCATAGAATCAGAACATAGAATCAGAACATAACATAGACAGACATTCCAGTTCAATGTTTCATGACATTATGGACCAACATGGAGACAATATATTGGGTGTACTATTTGGAATGTTCAATCTCTCTCTGAGGGGATTCATTGAATCTAATCGAATCAACTCTTCCTCTATGAGGGAGTTATGGTTACTTTACTTAAAACCAACAGGTATAACGCTTTAATAATGCTTTATAATGCATTGCTATAATGTTCTAAATGATTTAACTGAGTTGTCTCTCCTCCTCAGTGTCTAATGTGAAGGTGAAGGAAACCCACTGTAGTGTAGGAGAGCTGCTGCCTAACGCGCAGTATGAGTTCTGGGTCACAGCTACCAACACTACAGGCATCAGCCCTGCCAGTGAGAAGGCTGTCTACATGACAGGTGAAACCATGGACCTGTTACAGGGAACACTAGATGGCTTGTAACACCACTTTCAAACTGACAAACATGAACCAACCCAGTGTTTTTCAATAGGAATGTGTCAGAGGAAAGCACAACTGAATGGGTTGCACTATTTTAATGTTGTGCTCTCTCTCTCTCTCTCTCGCTCTCTCTCTTTAACCCCCACGTATCTCCCTCTCTTTCTCTCCCTCCTCTCCTCCCCCTCCAGTCCCCTCTCCACCATTCATCAGACAGAGGGAGTGCAGCAGTTGTCCGGAAGCCGCTCTGATTCGCTGGGAGTCAAGAAACACCAACCCAGTGGACTCCTACACCGTAGAGCTGATTGAGACAGGCACTGATGGACAGAGTGGGGTCACTGAGTAAGAAACAGACACATGCACTTGCACACCCCCACACACGCACATACGCCTGCAAGCACACACACACATAAACACACACACATAAACACACACACACACATAAACACACACACATAAACACACACACATAAACACACACACATAAACACACACACATAAACACACACACATAAACACACACACATGAACACACACACATAAACACACACACATAAACACACACACATGAACAAACACACATAAACACACACACATAAACACACACACACATGAACACACACACATAAACACACACACATAAACACACACACATAAACACACACACATGAACAAACACACATAAACACACACACATAAACACACACACACATGAACACACACACATAAACACACACACATAAACACACACACATAAACACACACACATAAACACACACACATAAACACACACACATAAACACACACACATAAACATGCTCGTAACTTTCTATTAATCCTGAAGTTTCAATATAAAATGAGATTTTAATCCACTTCCTGAATTGACTAAACTGAAAAAGAGTTGACATCAATCCTGCTCCCCATTGGTTCTCCCTGCAGGTCTGTAATGTGATTGGTTCTCCCTGCAGGTCTGTAATGTGATAGGTTCTCCCTGCAGGTCTGTAATGTGATTGGTTCTCCCTGCAGGTCTGTAATGTGATTGGTTATCCCTGCAGGTCTGTAATGTGATTGGTTCTTCCTGCAGGTCTGTAATGTGATTGGTTTTCCCTCCTGGTCTATAATGTGATTGGTTCTCCCTCCTGATCTATAATGTGATTGGTTCTCCCTGCAGGTCTGTAATGTGATTGGTTCTCCCTGCAGGTCTGTAATGTGATTGGTTCTCCCTGCAGGTCTGTAATGTGATTGGTTCTCCCTGCAGGTCTGTAATGTGATTGGTTCTCCCTGCAGGTCTATCGTGGCTGTTCCTACCTGTGAGAGTCTGATTCAGCTGCAGTCAGGAAGACAGTACCTCATCTACGTCAGAGCTGTCAACATCGGAGGACCCAGTGAAAGGAGCGAGGCTTTTACCGTCTCTACAACAGGTGACAGGAGGGACCCCATGTACTGAAGCCGTAGCATGTAAAGTTGTCAAATATTATTCTGTCTCTTAGCACATGTATAGTTGGCAAGACCAGTGAGGTTGTTAGTGTGTTTTATAGTTGTCAAGACCAGACAGTGAGGTTGTTAGTGTGTTTTATAGTTGTCAAGACCAGACAGTGAGGTTGTTACTGTGTTTTATAGTTGTCAAGACCAGACAGTGAGGCTGTTACTGTGTTTTATAGTTGTCAAGACCAGACAGTGAGGTTGTTACTGTGTTTTATAGTTGTCAAGACCAGACAGTGAGGTTGTTACTGTGTTTTATAGTTGTCAAGACCAGACAGTGAGGTTGTTACTGTGTTTTATAGTTGTCAAGACCAGACAGTGAGGTTGTTACTGTGTTTTATAGTTGTCAAGACCAGACAGTGAGGTTGTTACTGTGTTTTATAGTTGTCAAGACCAGACAGTGAGGTTGTTACTGTGTTTTATAGTTGTCAAGACCAGACAGTGAGGTTGTTACTGTGTTTTATAGTTGTCAAGACCAGACAGTGAGGTTGTTACTGTGTTTTATAGTTGTCAAGACCAGACAGTGAGGTTGTTACTGTGTTTTATAGTTGTCAAGACCAGACAGTGAGGCTGTTACTGTGTTTTATAGTTGTCAAGACCAGACAGTGAGGTTGTTACTGTGTTTTATAGTTGTCAAGACCAGACAGTGAGGTTGTTACTGTGTTTTATAGTTGTCAAGACCAGACAGTGAGGCTGTTACTGTGTTTTATAGTTGTCAAGACCAGACAGTGAGGCTGTTACTGTGTTTTATAGTTGTCAAGACCAGACAGTGAGGTTGTTACTGTGTTTTATAGTTGTCAAGACCAGACAGTGAGGCTGTTACTGTGTTTTATAGTTGTCAAGACCAGACAGTGAGGCTGTTACTGTGTTTTATAGTTGTCAAGACCAGACAGTGAGGTTGTTACTGTGTTTTATAGTTGTCAAGACCAGACAGTGAGGTTGTTACTGTGTTTTATAGTTGTCAAGACCAGACAGTGAGGTTGTTACTGTGTTTTATAGTTGTCAAGACCAGACAGTGAGGTTGTTACTGTGTTTTATAGTTGTCAAGACCAGACAGTGAGGTTGTTACTGTGTTTTATAGTTGTCAAGACCAGACAGTGAGGTTGTTACTGTGTTTTATAGTTGTCAAGACCAGACAGTGAGGTTGTTACTGTGTTTTATAGTTGTCAAGACCAGACAGTGAGGTTGTTACTGTGTTTTATAGTTGTCAAGACCAGACAGTGAGGTTGTTACTGTGTTTTATAGTTGTCAAGACCAGACAGTGAGGTTGTTACTGTGTTTTATAGTTGTCAAGACCAGACAGTGAGGTTGTTACTGTGTTTTATAGTTGTCAAGACCAGACAGTGAGGTTGTTACTGTGTTTTATAGTTGTCAAGACCAGACAGTGAGGTTGTTACTGTGTTTTATAGTTGTCAAGACCAGACAGTGAGGTTGTTACTGTGTTTTATAGTTGTCAAGACCAGACAGTGAGGTTGTTACTGTGTTTTATAGTTGTCAAGACCAGACAGTGAGGTTGTTACTGTGTTTTATAGTTGTCAAGACCAGACAGTGAGGTTGTTACTGTGTTTTATAGTTGTCAAGACCAGACAGTGAGGTTGTTACTGTGTTTTATAGTTGTCAAGACCAGACAGTGAGGTTGTTACTGTGTTTTATAGTTGTCAAGACCAGACAGTGAGGTTGTTACTGTGTTTTATAGTTGTCAAGACCAGACAGTGAGGTTGTTACTGTGTTTTATAGTTGTCAAGACCAGACAGTGAGGTTGTTACTGTGTTTTATAGTTGTCAAGACCAGACAGTGAGGTTGTTACTGTGTTTTATAGTTGTCAAGACCAGACAGTGAGGCTGTTACTGTGTTTTATAGTTGTCAAGACCAGACAGTGAGGTTGTTACTGTGTTTTATAGTTGTCAAGACCAGACAGTGAGGTTGTTACTGTGTTTTATAGTTGTCAAGACCAGACAGTGAGGTTGTTACTGTGTTTTATAGTTGTCAAGACCAGACAGTGAGGTTGTTACTGTGTTTTATAGTTGTCAAGACCAGACAGTGAGGTTGTTACTGTGTTTTATAGTTGTCAAGACCAGACAGTGAGGTTGTTACTGTGTTTTATAGTTGTCAAGACCAGACAGTGAGGTTGTTACTGTGTTTTATAGTTGTCAAGACCAGACAGTGAGGTTGTTACTGTGTTTTATAGTTGTCAAGACCAGACAGTGAGGTTGTTACTGTGTTTTATAGTTGTCAAGACCAGACAGTGAGGTTGTTACTGTGTTTTATAGTTGTCAAGACCAGACAGTGAGGTTGTTACTGTGTTTTATAGTTGTCAAGACCAGACAGTGAGGTTGTTACTGTGTTTTATAGTTGTCAAGACCAGACAGTGAGGTTGTTACTGTGTTTTATAGTTGTCAAGACCAGACAGTGAGGTTGTTACTGTGTTTTATAGTTGTCAAGACCAGACAGTGAGGTTGTTACTGTGTTTTATAGTTGTCAAGACCAGACAGTGAGGTTGTTACTGTGTTTTATAGTTGTCAAGACCAGACAGTGAGGTTGTTACTGTGTTTTATAGTTGTCAAGACCAGACAGTGAGGTTGTTACTGTGTTTTATAGTTGTCAAGACCAGACAGTGAGGTTGTTACTGTGTTTTATAGTTGTCAAGACCAGACAGTGAGGTTGTTACTGTGTTTTATAGTTGTCAAGACCAGACAGTGAGGTTGTTACTGTGTTTTATAGTTGTCAAGACCAGACAGTGAGGTTGTTACTGTGTTTTATAGTTGTCAAGACCAGACAGTGAGGTTGTTACTGTGTTTTATAGTTGTCAAGACCAGACAGTGAGGCTGTTACTGTGTTTTATAGTTGTCAAGACCAGACAGTGAGGTTGTTACTGTGTTTTATAGTTGTCAAGACCAGACAGTGAGGTTGTTACTGTGTTTTATAGTTGTCAAGACCAGACAGTGAGGTTGTTACTGTGTTTTATAGTTGTCAAGACCAGACAGTGAGGTTGTTACTGTGTTTTATAGTTGTCAAGACCAGACAGTGAGGTTGTTACTGTGTTTTATAGTTGTCAAGACCAGACAGTGAGGTTGTTACTGTGTTTTATAGTTGTCAAGACCAGACAGTGAGGTTGTTACTGTGTTTTATAGTTGTCAAGACCAGACAGTGAGGCTGTTACTGTGTTTTATAGTTGTCAAGACCAGACAGTGAGGTTGTTACTGTGTTTTATAGTTGTCAAGACCAGACAGTGAGGTTGTTACTGTGTTTTATAGTTGTCAAGACCAGACAGTGAGGTTGTTACTGTGTTTTATAGTTGTCAAGACCAGACAGTGAGGCTGTTACTGTGTTTTATAGTTGTCAAGACCAGACAGTGAGGTTGTTACTGTGTTTTATAGTTGTCAAGACCAGACAGTGAGGTTGTTACTGTGTTTTATAGTTGTCAAGACCAGACAGTGAGGTTGTTACTGTGTTTTATAGTTGTCAAGACCAGACAGTGAGGTTGTTACTGTGTTTTATAGTTGTCAAGACCAGACAGTGAGGCTGTTACTGTGTTTTATAGTTGTCAAGACCAGACAGTGAGGTTGTTACTGTGTTTTATAGTTGTCAAGACCAGACAGTGAGGTTGTTACTGTGTTTTATAGTTGTCAAGACCAGACAGTGAGGCTGTTACTGTGTTTTATAGTTGTCAAGACCAGACAGTGAGGTTGTTACTGTGTTTTATAGTTGTCAAGACCAGACAGTGAGGTTGTTACTGTGTTTTATAGTTGTCAAGACCAGACAGTGAGGTTGTTACTGTGTTTTATAGTTGTCAAGACCAGACAGTGAGGCTGTTACTGTGTTTTATAGTTGTCAAGACCAGACAGTGAGGTTGTTACTGTGTTTTATAGTTGTCAAGACCAGACAGTGAGGCTGTTACTGTGTTTTATAGTTGTCAAGACCAGACAGTGAGGTTGTTACTGTGTTTTATAGTTGTCAAGACCAGACAGTGAGGCTGTTACTGTGTTTTATAGTTGTCAAGACCAGACAGTGAGGTTGTTACTGTGTTTTATAGTTGTCAAGACCAGACAGTGAGGTTGTTACTGTGTTTTATAGTTGTCAAGACCAGACAGTGAGGTTGTTACTGTGTTTTATAGTTGTCAAGACCAGACAGTGAGGTTGTTACTGTGTTTTATAGTTGTCAAGACCAGACAGTGAGGTTGTTACTGTGTTTTATAGTTGTCAAGACCAGACAGTGAGGTTGTTACTGTGTTTTATAGTTGTCAAGACCAGACAGTGAGGTTGTTACTGTGTTTTATAGTTGTCAAGACCAGACAGTGAGGTTGTTACTGTGTTTTATAGTTGTCAAGACCAGACAGTGAGGTTGTTACTGTGTTTTATAGTTGTCAAGACCAGACAGTGAGGCTGTTACTGTGTTTTATAGTTGTCAAGACCAGACAGTGAGGCTGTTACTGTGTTTTATAGTTGTCAAGACCAGACAGTGAGGCTGTTACTGTGTTTTATAGTTGTCAAGACCAGACAGTGAGGTTGTTACTGTGTTTTATAGTTGTCAAGACCAGACAGTGAGGTTGTTACTGTGTTTTATAGTTGTCAAGACCAGACAGTGAGGTTGTTACTGTGTTTTATAGTTGTCAAGACCAGACAGTGAGGTTGTTACTGTGTTTTATAGTTGTCAAGACCAGACAGTGAGGTTGTTACTGTGTTTTATAGTTGTCAAGACCAGACAGTGAGGTTGTTACTGTGTTTTATAGTTGTCAAGACCAGACAGTGAGGTTGTTACTGTGTTTTATAGTTGTCAAGACCAGACAGTGAGGTTGTTACTGTGTTTTATAGTTGTCAAGACCAGACAGTGAGGTTGTTACTGTGTTTTATAGTTGTCAAGACCAGACAGTGAGGTTGTTACTGTGTTTTATAGTTGTCAAGACCAGACAGTGAGGTTGTTACTGTGTTTTATAGTTGTCAAGACCAGACAGTGAGGTTGTTACTGTGTTTTATAGTTGTCAAGACCAGACAGTGAGGCTGTTACTGTGTTTTATAGTTGTCAAGACCAGACAGTGAGGTTGTTACTGTGTTTTATAGTTGTCAAGACCAGACAGTGAGGTTGTTAGTGTGTTTTATAGTTGTCAAGACCAGACAGTGAGGTTGTTACTGTGTTTTATAGTTGTCAAGACCAGACAGTGAGGTTGTTACTGTGTTTTATAGTTGTCAAGACCAGACAGTGAGGTTGTTACTGTGTTTTATAGTTGTCAAGACCAGACAGTGAGGCTGTTACTGTGTTTTATAGTTGTCAAGACCAGACAGTGAGGCTGTTACTGTGTGTGTGCAGGAACCATCTTCCACCTGCTGCAGGACACAGCCCACCCCTGTCTGTCCATCTCTGAGGACGGCTTCTCTATGTTCTACGGAGATGAGGAGCTACCGCTCTCCGCCATGACCTTCGACGACAACACCTTCGCCAGGTAGACAAACCAACCAGGCGGTTTACACCTGCTGTACAGCTAATGGAGATCTGCTAATGACGTGGATATTTACTGGATACATTTGTGTAATAACAATAGCTTTCTTTTATATAGCATCTTTCAAAATTTAAACATCTGAAAATGTGAGTGTACTCATCCCATGATAGTGTGTGTGGTGTGTGTAGGTGTGTGTAGTGTGTATGTCCTCCTCAGTCTGATAGTGTGTATATTGTGTGTGTGTGTTTGGTCCAGGTGTGTAGCTGTGTTAGGGGACCTGATCCCTGTGCGAGGCAGACATTACTGGGAGGTGGAGGTGGAGGAGGACACAGAGTACAGGATTGGAGTGGCCTATGAAGATACTCAGAGAAACTCCTACCTGGGAGGAACAAACACGTCCTGGTGCATGAGACATGTCCTCACTCCCTCCAGGTGAGAATCCCCTAACCCTAGCTTAATGTCCACATCCCTGTTCAACCCTAACCTCAATCCGTCCAGGGGAGAATCCCTAACGCTAACCTAGCTATCACTAACTGTTACCTGGAAGGAAACAACATGTCCTCCCTCCCTTCCTCCAGGTAACGCTAACCTAACCCTCTAACCTAGCTATCACTAACTGTTACCTGGAAGGAAACAACATGTCCTCCCTTCCTTCCTCCAGGTAACGCTAACCTAACCCCTAACCCTCTAACCTAGCTATCACTAACTGTTACCTGGAAAGAAACAACATGTCCTCCCTTCCTCCAGGTAACGCTAACCTAACCCCTAACCCTCTAACCTAGCTATCACTAACTGTTAGCTGGAAGGAAACAACATGTCCTCCCTTCCTCCCTCCAGGTAACAGACTGCTGTGATAGGTTACACAAGTGTTTCTCAACCCCCCCACACAATCACATCTAAATAACCTAATGGAGGTCCAGAGAAGCAGTTGATAGTTGAATCCAGTGTGTGAGTGCTGGTTTGGAAGTCTTGCCCTGTACAGACTGAGGCCTCCTACACACTACAATCACAACAAGGAAAAGGGAACATTTAGAAAGTCCTCAAACAGGACCTGTCAGCCTACTACTGGGCAGACAGAGTTGGTAAACACTGTTCTAGAGGGCCGACTCCTGGCCTTGCTTTAAATTCAGCTGACGCACCACTACCACTGCATGGCTTCCCAGAGGGAAAATGGATGCTCGATCTTCCCAGAGGGTCCACCACTACCACACACTGTCTGAAAAGTAGGCCAGCCAAGGAGATTTTTGCTCATTAAAATATCTCTCTCCTTCCTAAAGCGCTTGGCTTGCTTCTTCTCACATTTCGCCTCCTAAACCTTTTCTGAGGCAGAAGTGACAAGTCAAGTTTTAATTTTTTTATTTTATTCCTGTGAAAAAAGCCCATGGAATACCATTCACCTTATAGCTGCTGTTGCCATAGCAACTATGCTAATCCTGGCACTAAACAGGACAGTGGAACTGTCACTTTACTAGGAGATCATTCACTGAGACATCTCAACATGAAACACCACCACCTCAGAGAGAGAGAGAGAGAGAGAGAGAGAATACCCACTGCCTACGCAGAACCTGACAACACACACTTCTCATATCCCCTGCTAATCCTCTCTTTGGCAGTGACAGGTTGTTTTTTTTTTGGCACAGTGTTCGGTTGAATATGTACGTACTGTATCCCCATGGCACTGTTAGTTTAAGCTACTGGTGCGACGCCATTGTGGATTTGATTCCTGCATCAAGGGCCTCATATACTGTAACACTAAGGTCCGGTTTCATAAGGTTGATCTGGGACCAGGAAAAACCTAAGGTTTCGTTTCCCTGACAGAGATTAAGACTAGTCCTGGACTAAAAGGTTATTTCAAGGGAGATTCTCAATTGATAATGACGTTTTGTCCAGGACTAGTCTAATCTGTATCCGGGAAACCGTCCCGAAGTCTTTTAACTGTATGTCACTTTAAAGCGTCTGCTAAAAATGATTGTATTTACATTTACATTTGTCATTTAGCAGACACTCTTATCCAGAGCGACTTACAAATTGGTGCATTCAACTTAGGATAGCCAGTGGGACAACCACCACTGGAGGAGGGGGGGTGTAGAAGGATTACTTATATTATCCCAACACAGACATACCACGTCTGTAGGCTACATATTATGAATTAGTTAAGTTTAAGTCACAATACATGGAATGTGCTTAATGACATCAGTCTCCCCCTTCCTCCCCTCCCCTCCATTCCATTCCATCTCCATCCAGACGCAAGTACGACTTCCTGACACATTCTTCTCCTTCTATATCATGTGCACTCAGTGGCCAGTTTATTAGGTACCACCCATCTAGTACCGGGTCAGACCCTTTGCCTCCAGAACAGCCTGAATTCTTCGGGGCATGGCATTCAATCGTTGCTCAATTGGTATCAAGGGACCTAATGTGTGCCAGGAAAACATTCCCCACACCATTACACCACCGCCACCAGCCTGCACCGTTGACACCAGGCAGGATGGGTCCATGGACTCATGCTGCTTACGCCAAATCCTGACTCTGCCATCAGCATGATGCAACAGGAACTGGGATTCGTCAGACCAGGCAATGTTTTTTCACTCCTCTATTGTCCAGTGTTGGTGATCACGTGCCCACTGGAGCCGCTGCTTCTTGTTTTTAGCTGATGAGAGTGAAACCCGGTGTGGTCGTCTGCTGCAAAAGCCCATCCATGACAAGGATCGACGAGTTGTGTGTTCCAAAATGCCGTTCTGCACACCACTGTTGTGCTGCGCCGTTATTTGTCTGTTTGTGACCCTCCTGTTAGCTGGCACAATTCTTGCCATTCTCCTTCGACCTCTCGTCAACGAGCTGTTTATTTTTGTTGTTGCACCATTCTGGGTAAACCCTACACGTGCGTGTAAAGCCCAGGAGGCCTGCTGTTTCTGAGGTACTGGATCTGGCGTGCCTGGGAACCGACGATCATGCCACGCTTAAAGTCGCATAGGTCACTCGTTTTGCCCATTCTAACGTTCAATGGAACAGTAACTGAATGCCTTCGGCGCCTGCTTTATTATAGCAAGCCACGGCCACGTGACTCACTGTCTGTAGGAGCGATCCATTTTCATGAACGGGGTGGTGTACCTAATAAACTGTTTATATAGAAGGATATGATGTGTAACAAGTCACATAGAACCATCATTTTCTAAATTACATCATTACTTCCATTCTGTTTTCCCCTCCATTTTGTTTCCCCTCCCTCCTCCGTTCTGTCTCCCCTCCCTCCTCCATTCTGTCTCCCCCTTCCTCCCCTCTCTAGACACAAGTACGAGTTCCTCCACAGCGGCTGGAGCCCAGACATCCGGATAACGGTGAACCCAGTGAGGATAGGGCTCAGTCTGAACTATGAGAGAGGGATCCTGTCCTTCTTCAACGTAGACCTGGAACAACACCTCCACACCTTCTACTGTAGCTTCCTACACTACGTTCATCCCTGCTTTGCTCTGGACAACCCCGGGGCGCTCACTGTTCGCAATGGGGTAGCGGCACCGGAGTACGTCCACTTGGTCTGAGCTTACCTACCATGATGCACATTAAAACACAAGTATACAGAATACAGGTGTATTGTCCATGGAAATGTCTTTCTGTTGTATGTTTTTTTAATTTCAACCCTCTGGACAACACTGCATGGTAGCGCCAAATTATACCACAAAAACATGATTTGACCCTTTTGTGTAAGTGGGTGAACAACCACATCTGAACAAAAACATTTATTTTATTTCAGTGGTTTAGACCAGGGTTTCCCAAACTCGGAGTACCACAACACTGCTAGACTAACATGAGGAAACAAAATGAAGGCTGTTTCCAAATCCATTTATTACAGTATTCCATGGGAACAGATTCACACCATTTTCCATTATATACAACATAATAATCAGTGAATTGGTGTAAAGCAGGTTGAAGAATTCGGTCGTAGCGCAGGCTCGGTCGTAGATGGACAACCACATATGCTTTTTCAGATTTGAAATAAAAAGGACCCTTTCAAATGAAAACTGTCGTTAATCTTTAATATTTATAATAACATAAAGTAGCATTCCTTTGTTTTTGGGGCAGGGCTGTAGCAGTGCGACGCTCTGTTCAAGGTCCCACAGTACAGCAGTCGATGATGGTAATAACAGCGCTAGCTAGCCTTGGGCTGAACACTGATCACTGCAACCCCAGCATCTAAGTGGAATGAGGACACTTTAGGGTGGGGTTGATGGGATTTGGGAAGGGTAGTGGGATGGGGGGGTATGAGTTAGCCGTCTTACTGCTAGGAGTCCTCTCCCTCATCAGAAGAGTCCCCACCGTAGGGTACTAGGCATGAAGTGTCCATTACCCCACCTCCGTAGGGCACTAAACCTGAAGGTTTCTCCACTACCTTTATCTTCTTCACAATCACCTCCTGGGGAGAATCTGAGGAGAACAAAGACAGACAGACAGACAGACAGGGAGAGAGAGAGGGACAGAGGGAGAGAGAGAGACAGGGAGAGAGAGAGGGACAGAGGGAGAGAGAGAGACAGGGAGAGAGAGAGAGAGAGACAGGGAGAGAGACAAAGACAGAGAGAGAACAGAAAGAGAGCGAGAGGGAGAGAGGGCAAAACAAGAGAGGAGCCCAGCCCATGTTTGAGTTGGTTGGATTGATCCACAGCCAGTCAGAGCAGAGAGATCAGACAGACACCAGATGAGATAGATCCATGTTAGGTAGCAGCGGGTCCAGGAGACATGTGGAGAGAGAACACAAGGGGAAGACAAAGAACACATACAGGGAGTGACAGTTAGCACGGCTCAGCCAATCACAGAGGAGCTCAGACAGGTCTGTCTGCCTCCATTACTCCACTACTGAGGGGAGAAGAAATCGTCGAAAAACACCACTCAACTTCATCATGGTTAAAATGTCTGCCCATTCAGGCATCAAGTACAGTGAAGTATGTTCCCAGTAAGACGCGTACCCTGTGATGCGGGGGTGCTGGTTGGTAGACTGGGTGGGACCACTGGTACTGCCGTCTCTCTGGGTCTCTTGCGTGCCACAGGGCCGGGGGCCAGAAACACAGGGAGAGGAGGTGGCATCAACATCCTACAGACAGAGACAAAGGCACAGGGTGGAGAAACATCAGAGGCTTCATTTAGGGGCGTGTTCAGTAGGTGCAGAATGTAAGAAAACAAGCCAGAACTGCCTGAACGTGTAACTGCCCCCCCGTCCCGTCCCCCCTTGTGACCTTTTGAACACGGTGGCTGCAACATTCTGGGCAAAACAAAACCAGAGATTTAGAGCAGAGAACTATTTAGAAACCTTTCAGCTCCTTGTCCTCGCTCTTCCTCTCTCAGAGCTGCTGAAGGTAGAGGGGGAGACTTCTCTCTCACCGGGGCCTCGGGTGAGCTGCTGGCAGGCTGAGAGATAGACAGACAGGAAGGACTGTTAGCAGAAGGTCACAGAGCACTGTTTGAATTGTTAAAAACAAAACACACTTTCTGCACTTGCGAGTAAGCACTGAGCTAACATATTTGGGTTGGTGACAGCCTTGATATTGTTTAGCCAGGTTATTCAGTTGACAAGCCGTTCTCTTTAAAACCTCTCTCGTTGCATATTTCAGCAGTTTCAGCTCCGTCTCACCTGAGAGGCCTGCTCATCCTCAGTCTTTTCCTGGAAGCGTCGTTTAGGACTTCCTGTCCCTGTCCGAGTAGAGCTGGATGACGACAGGTCAGTCTCCGTCTGGTCACTGCACCCAGGGTCCTGAGACACCAAGGTCAAACCCAAACAACAGTTAGTCTAATCCCAGGGTCATCAATACATCTGGTTAGTCCTGCCCTTACAATGGTGTACACCTTCATCAATACATCTGGTTAGTCCTGCCCTTACAATGGTGTACAACTTCATCAATACATCTGGTTAGTCCTGCCCTTACAATGGTGTACACCTTCATCAATACATCTGGTTAGTCCTGCCCTTACAATGGTGTACACCTTCATCAATACATCTGGTTAGTCCTGCCCTTACAATGGTGTACAACTTCATCAATACATCTGGTTAGTCCTGCCCTTACAATGGTGTACACCTTCATCAATACATCTGGTTAGTCCTGCCCTTACAATGGTGTACAACTTCATCTCCTGGCTAACTAATGAAACTGATACAGACATAGGACTTCAGTTTAGAAACTGATTTTCAGGTGATAAACCTATTTTTTTTGCTTTCTTATGGGTGTCATTCTGTTCTAAACTACTGTGATCCCTGTCCTGAATCCTATTTGGACAGCCCACCCATGTTCCTGTAACCTTCCCAATCCATACCTGTACTAGGTAACGGTATGGTTTCCTAGCCACTACGTACCTGTAATAGGTAACGGTATGGTTTCCTAGCCACTACGTACCTGTACTAGGTAACGGTATGGTTTCCTAGCCACTACGTACCTGTACTAGGTAACGGTATGGTTTCCTAGCCACTACGTACCTGTAATAGGTAACGGCATGGTTTCCTAGCCACCACGTACCTGTAATAGGTAACGGCATGGTTTCCTAGCCACTACGTACCTGTAATAGGTAACGGTATAGTTTCCTAGCCACTACGTACCTGTAATAGGTAACGGCATGGTTTCCCAGCCACCACGTACCTGTACTAGGTAACGGCATGGTTTCCTAGCCACTACGTACCTGTACTAGGTAACGGCATGGTTTCCAGCCACTACGTACCTGTAATAGGTAACGGTATAGTTTCCTAGCCACGACGTACCTGTACTAGGTAACGGTATGGTTTCCTAGCCACTACGTACCTGTAATAGGTAACGGCATGGTTTCCTAGCCACTACGTACCTGTACTGAGGTAACGGCATAGTTTCCTAGCCACTACGTACCTGTAATAGGTAACGGTATGGTTTCCTAGCCACTACGCACCTGTAATAGGTAACGGTATGGTTTCCTAGCCACTACGTACCTGTACTAGGTAACGGTATGGTTTCCTAGCCACTACGTACCTGTAATAGGTAACGGTATGGTTTCCCTAGCCACCACGTACCTGTACTAGGTAACGGCATGGTTTCCTAGCCACCACGTACCTGCAATAGGTAACGGTATGGTTTCCCTAGCCACTACGTACCTGTACTAGGTAACGGTATGGTTTCCTAGCCACTACGTACCTGTAATAGGTAACGGTATGGTTTCCTAGCCACTACGTACCTGTACTAGGTAACGGTATAGTTTCCTAGCCACTACGTACCTGTAATAGGTAACGGTATGGTTTCCTAGCCACTACGTACCTGTAATAGGTAACGGTATGGTTTCCTAGCCACTACGTACCTGTACTAGGTAACGGTATGGTTTCCTAGCCACTACGTACCTGTAATAGGTAACGGTATGGTTTCCTAGCCACTACGTACCTGTACTAGGTAACGGTATGGTTTCCTAGCCACCACGCACCTGTAATAGGTAACGGTATGGTTTCCTAGCCACTACGTACCCTGTACCAGGTAACGGTATGGTTTCCCTAGCCACTACGCACCTGTAATAGGTAACGGTATGGTTTCCTAGCCACTACGTACCTGTACTAGGTAACGGCATGGTTTCCCTAGCCACTCACGTACCTGTAATAGGTAACGGTATGGTTTCCTAGCCACTACGTACCTGTACTAGGTAACGGTATGGTTTCCTAGCCACTACGTACCTGTAATAGGTAACGGTATGGTTTCCTAGCCACTACGCACCTGTACTAGGTAACGGTATAGTTTCCTAGCCACTCACGTACCTGTAATAGGTAACGGTATGGTTTCCTAGCCACTACGCACCTGTAATAGGTAACGGTATGGTTTCCCTAGCCACCACGTACCCGTACTAGGTAACGGTATGGTTTCCTAGCCACTACGTACCTGTACTAGGTAACGGCATGGTTTCCTAGCCACTACGTACCTGTACTAGGTAACGGTATGGTTTCCTAGCCACTACGTACCTGTAATAGGTAACGGTATGGTTTCCTAGCCACTACGTACCTGTAATAGGTAACGGTATGGTTTCCTAGCCACTACGTACCTGTAATAGGTAACGGTGTGGTTTCCTAGCCACTACGCACCTGTAATAGGTAACGGTATGGTTTCCCTAGCCACTTACGTACCTGTACTAGGTAACGGTATGGTTTCCTAGCCACTACGTACCTGTAATAGGTAACGGCATAGTTTCCCAGCCACGACGTACCTGTAATAGGTAACGGTATGGTTTCCTAGCCACTCACGTACCTGTAATAGGTAACGGTATGGTTTCCTAGCCACCACGTACCTGTAATAGGTAACGGTATGGTTTCCTAGCCACTACGTACCTGTAATAGGTAACGGCATGGTTTCCTAGCCACTACGTACCTGTAATAGGTAACGGTATGGTTTCCTAGCCACTACGTACCTGTACTAGGTAACGGTATGGTTTCCTAGCCACTACGTACCTGTACTAGGTAACGGTATGGTTTCCTAGCCACTACGTACCTGTACTAGGTAACGGTATGGTTTCCTAGCCACTACGTACCTGTAATAGGTAACGGTATGGTTTCCTAGCCACTACGTACCTGTAATAGGTAACGGTATGGTTTCCTAGCCACTACGTACCTGTACTAGGTAACGGTATGGTTTCCTAGCCACTACGTACCTGTAATAGGTAACGGTATGGTTTCCTAGCCACTACGTACCTGTACTAGGTAACGGTATGGTTTCCTAGCCACTACGTACCTGTACCAGGCAACGGTATGGTTTCCTAGCCACTACGTACCTGTACAGGGTAACGGGTATGGTTTCCTAGCCACTACGTACCTGTAATAGGTAACGGTATGGTTTCCTAGCCACTACGTACCTGTACTAGGTAACGGTATGGTTTCCTAGCCACTACGTACCTGTAATAGGTAACGGTATGGTTTCCTAGCCACTACGTACCTGTACTAGGTAACGAACGGTATGGTTTCCTAGCCACTACGTACCTGTACTAGGTAACGGTATGGTTTCCTAGCCACCACGCACGTACTAGGTAACGGCATGGTTTCCCAGCCACCACGCACCTGTAATAGGTAACGGTATGGTTTCCTAGCCACTACGTACCTGTACTAGGTAACGGCATGGTTTCCTAGCCACTACGTACCTGTACTAGGTAACGGCATGGTTTCCTAGCCACTACGTACCTGTAATAGGTAACGGTATGGTTTCTAGCCACCACGCACCTGTACAGGTAACGGCATGGTTTCCTAGCCACTACGTACCTGTAATAGGTAACGGCATGGTTTCTAGCCACTACGTACCTGTAATAGGTAACGGTATGGTTTCCTAGCCACCACGTACCGTACTAGGTAACGGTATGGTTTCCAGCCACCACGCACCTGTACTAGGTAACGGCATGGTTTCCTAGCCACCACGTACCTGTACTAGGCAACGGCATGGTTTCCAGCCACCACGTACCTGTACTAGGTAACGGTATGGTTTCCCAGCCACCACGCACCCCGTAATAGGTAACGGCATGGTTTCAGCCACCACGCACCCTGTAATAGGTAACGGTATGGTTTCCTAGCCACCACGCACCCGTAATAGGTAACGGCATGGTTTCCCAGCCACCACGCACCCTGTACCAGGTAACGGCATGGTTTCCCAGCCACTACGCACCTGTACTAGGTAACGGCATGGTTTCCAGCCACCACGTACCCGTACTAGGTAACGGTATGGTTTCCCAGCCACCACGCACCCGTACCAGGCAACGGCATGGTTTTCAGCCACCACGCACCCGTATAGGTAACGGTATGGTTTCCTAGCCACTACGCACCCGTACTAGGTAACGGCATGGTTTCCCAGCCACCACGCACCTGTAATAGGTAACGGTATGGTTTCTAGCCACTACGTACCTGTACAGGTAACAACGGTATGGTTTCCCAGCCACCACGTACCTGTAATAGGTAACGCATGGTTTCCTAGCCACTACGCACCTGTAATAGGTAACGGTATGGTTTCCTAGCCACTACGTACCTGTAATAGGTAACGGTATGGTTTCCTAGCCACTACGTACCTGTACTAGGTAACGGTATGGTTTCCTAGCCACTACGTACCTGTACTAGGTAACGGTATGGTTTCCTAGCCACCACGTACCTGTAATAGGTAACGGTATGGTTTCCTAGCCACTACGTACCTGTACTAGGTAACGGTATGGTTTCCTAGCCACTACGCACCTGTAATAGGTAACGTATGGTTTCCTAGCCACTACGTACCTGTAATAGGTAACGGTATGGTTTCCTAGCCACCACGTACCTGTAATAGGCAACGGCATGGTTTCCTAGCCACGCACGTACCTGTACTAGGTAACGGTATGGTTTCCTAGCCACTACGCACCTGTAATAGGTAACGGCATGGTTTCCTAGCCACCACGCACCTGTACAGGTAACGGCATGGTTTCCTAGCCACTACGCACCTGTAATAGGTAACGGTATAGTTTCCTAGCCACTACGCACCTGTAATAGGTAACGGCATGGTTTCCTAGCCACTACGCACCTGTAATAGGTAACGGTATGGTTTCCTAGCCACCACGTACCTGTAATAGGTAACGGCATGGTTTCTAGCCACTACGCACTCTGTACTAGGTAACGGTATGGTTTCCTAGCCACTACGTACCTGTAATAGGTAACGGCATGGTTTCCTAGCCACTACGCACCTGTACTAGGTAACGGCATGGTTTCCTAGCCACCACGCACCTGTAATAGGTAACGGCATGGTTCCCAGCCACCACGCACCTGTACTAGGTAACGGTATGGTTTCCCTAGCCACCACGCACCCTGTACTAGGTAACGGTGTGGTTTCCTAGCCACCACGCACCTGTAATAGGTAACGGCATGGTTTCCCAGCCACTACGTACCTGTAATAGGTAACGGCATGGTTTCCTAGCCACCACGCACCTGTAATAGGTAACGGCATGGTTTCCTAGCCACCCCGACTCCCCGCTGTAATAGGTAACGGTATGGTTTCCTAGCCACTACGTACCTGTACTAGGTAACGGCATGGTTTCCCAGCCACTACGCACCTGCACTAGGTAACGGTATGGTTTCCCTAGCCACTACGCACCTGTACTAGGTAACGGCATGGTTTCCTAGCCACTACGCACTCCGTACCAGGTAACGGATGGTTTCCCTAGCCACTCACGTACCTGTACCAGGTAACGGTATGGTTTCCCAGCCACTACGTACCTGTACTAGGTAACGGCATGGTTTCCTAGCCACTACGCACCTGTACTAGGTAACGGTATGGTTTCCTAGCCACCACGCACCTGTACTAGGTAACGGTATGGTTTCCTAGCCACTACGCACCTGTAATAGGTAACGGTATGGTTTCCTAGCCACTACGACCTGTACTAGGTAACGGCATGGTTTCCTAGCCACCACGCACCTGTAATAGGTAACGAGTATGGTTTCCTAGCCACTACGTACCTGTACTAGGTAACGGTATGGTTTCCTAGCCACTCACGCACCCTGTAATAGGTAACGGCATGGTTTCCTAGCCACCACGCACTCCGTACTAGGTAACGGCATGGTTTCCTAGCCACTACGCACCCTGTAATAGGTAACGGTATGGTTTCCTAGCCACTCACGCACCTGTACTAGGTAACGGCATGGTTTCCTAGCCACTACGTACCTGTACTAGGTAACGGCATGGTTTCCTAGCCACTACGCACTTGTACTAGGTAACGGTATGGTTTCCTAGCCACTACGCACCTGTAATAGGTAACGGTATGGTTTCCTAGCCACTACGCACCTGTAATAGGTAACGGTATGGTTTCCTAGCCACTACGCACCCTGTACTAGGTAACGGCATGGTTTCCTAGCCACCACGCACCTGTAATAGGTAACGGCATGGTTTCCTAGCCACTACGTACCTGTACTAGGCAACGGCATGGTTTCCTAGCCACCACGCACCTGTACTAGGTAACGGTATGGTTTCCTAGCCACTACGTACCTGTACTAGGTAACGGCATGGTTTCCTAGCCACCACGTACCTGTACTAGGCAACGGTATGGTTTCCAGCCACTACGTACCTGTAATAGGTAACGGTATGGTTTCCTAGCCACTACGTACCTGTACTCAGGCAACGGTATGGTTTCCTAGCCACCACGTACCTGTAATAGGTAACGGCATGGTTTCCTAGCCACTACGTACCTGTACTAGGTAACGGCATGGTTTCCTAGCCACTACGTACCTGTAATAGGTAACGGTATGGTTTCCTAGCCACTACGTACCTGTAATAGGTAACGGTATGGTTTCCTAGCCACTACGTACCTGTAATAGGTAACGGTATGGTTTCCTAGCCACTACGTACCTGTAATAGGTAACGGTATGGTTTCCTAGCCACTACGTACCTGTAATAGGTAACGGTATGGTTTCCTAGCCACTACGTACCTGTAATAGGTAACGGTATGGTTTCCTAGCCACCACGTACCTGTAATAGGTAACGGTATGGTTTCCTAGCCACTACGTACCTGTAATAGGTAACGGTATGGTTTCCTAGCCACTACGTACCTGTACTAGGTAACGGTATGGTTTCCTAGCCACTACGTACCTGTAATAGGTAACGGTATGGTTTCCTAGCCACTACGTACCTGTACTAGGTAACGGTATGGTTTCCTAGCCACTACGTACCTGTAATAGGTATGGGTGTGTCTTCCTGGGACAGACAGGATACTGAACCATAGCCTGAGAAGATGGAGGGTTTGTCGACAGGTTAGATTGACTGGGCTGACCACTAGCAGCACTAGTCCAATAGCCAGCGGGTCCTGGCGGTGTGGGGTAGCTGGTAGAGGCAGCATAGCCCCCAGCCAGCCCCAGCCCGTTACACCCTGGGTAACCACTGCTGCTGCACCAGCCCTGGCTAGAGTAAGTGCTATTAGCTGGGTATCCATGAGCTGGGTATGCTGAAAGGGAAGTATAGGAGATCAGGGTTAATGGATGTGATTGGAAGAAGGGGTCATTCACAGACAGGGTTGTTGACTGTCTGTTCTGTTTGTTGTTGTGCCACTAGAGACAGAGAGAGATTCATTTATGACAGGAGCTAGTAGTGTCTGTGGTTTAAGCAAACATAGGAATTGATTTACTAGAAGGGAAACATTCAGGCCATTCTATTATATTCAAGTAAATGAGTAGGGCCAGAAGTTTCTCTGTCCACGTAACCTGACCAGGAAAACCCGGGCCTGGCTGGTTATTTACCCTGACCAGGAAAACCCGGGCCTGGCTGGTTATTTACCCTGACCAGGAAAACCCGGGCCTGGCTGGTTATTTACCCTGACCAGGAAAACCCGGGCCTGGCTGGTTATTTAACCTGACCAGGAAAACCCGGGCCTGGCTGGTTATTTACCCTGACCAGGAAAACCCAGGCCTGGCTGGTTATTTACCCTGACCAGGAAAACCCGGGCCTGGCTGGTCATTTACCCTGACCAGGAAAACCCGGGCCTGGCTGGTCATTTACCCTGACCAGGAAAACCCGGGCCTGGCTGGTCATTTACCCTGACCAGGAAAACCCGGGCCTGGCTGGTTATTTACCCTGACCAGGAAAACCCGGGCCTGGCTGGTTATTTACCCTGACCAGGAAAACCCGGGCCTGGCTGGTTATTTACCCTGACCAGGAAAACCCGGGCCTGGCTGGTTATTTACCCTGACCAGGAAAACCCGGGCCTGGCTGGTTATTTCACCTGATCAGGAAAACCCAGGCCTGGCTGGTTATTTCACCTGAACTCCTGGGCCCATATTCATAAAATGTCTCAGAGTGAGAGTGCTGATCTGGGATCAGGTCCCCCTTGTCCATTCAAATCCAAAACTGATCCTAGATCAACACTCTTCCTCCAAGGTGCTTTATGAATACGGGCCCAGGTCCTATGACTGTGGTATTTCAGTTACTCAGTGTTAGTTCTGGTGTGTGAGAGAGAGAGAGGAGACTTACGTTGGGTGGAGCCGGTGGCTGTGTAGATGGAGACCATGCGGGTATGTTCAGCTCTCACCTGTACAACAGACACAGGCGGGAGGGAACAGGATGAGAACACTGAATCCTTACAAAAGGGAGGTTAATCATGTTTAGAGGAAGCAGAGGAAGAAATCCTGTGGAAAAAGGTCTCAGATAAGCAAGTATATCAACGAGACACTTTTAATCCCACAACATGCATGGTTTAAAAACACAAAGGGAGTTGTAGAGCATGGTAGAGAATTGAACGGTTAAATCTGTACTGGTTCTGGTTGTGAGTAGGTGCAGAGCACTGTAGACCTATGTCTGGAGGTCAGGTGGTTTACGCTACTGTTTCCTATAGGAGGTGGGTATCAGTGACAACTATACACTTCAATAGTTTCACCTTCTTTAACCTCCATCATTGGGCGTGTTCATTATGGCACGCAAACGGAAAACGTTTTGCAAAGGGAAACAAATGAGTCCAGGTAGTCACCTCCTTGTTTCAGTCAGTTCTCTTCTGTTTGGTGCCAAATGAACACGACCCAGTTCAAATAAACGTAAATCATGTACATTGGACTCATTCAGCACACGCTCTCATCTACAGTGTCTGCTTTCCTTGCTGTGTGTCAGTGGGGAAAACACTATTGACTTACAGTTTCCAACAGGCTCTCTGTGAGTTTCTTTGCAGCTTCCAGCCCTGTGGAGTAGGGGTGGCTACAAGAAAAAGACAACAGTGTTGAAATGGGATGAAACCGATAACCACCACAGCAGGAAAGAAACTCTTTCAGACACTACGAGACGAACAGAAGGTTCACCAAACATCTACGAGAGAGCAGCACGACCGATAGCTAGCCAACGTGTGGTGAGCAGTCTTCTGAATGCATACGAGTGAGTGAGAATTGAACGGTTAAATCTGTACTGGTTCTGGTTGTGAGTAGGTGCAGAGCACTGTAGACCTATGTCTGGAGGTCAGGTGGTTTACGCTACTGTTTCCTATAGGAGGTGGGTATCAGTGACAACTATACACTTCAATAGTTTCACCTTCTTTAACCTCCAAATAGTTCACATGGCTTCTGTACTCATCACAGGTTGGTGTATATTGATAGTATAGTTGCTATGGCAACTTTCATGATTCTTATAAAGTTTTTTTTTTTAAGCCCATGTAGGCTGGGCCGATAACGGCGTATGACCCTGAAATAAAAATCAAATCTTACCTGATGTAGACGTAGAGTGGTTCGAAGGACTCCCGTCGTGAGGCCTGTTCTATGTACCCCGAGCCTTTCCCCCTGAGGAACACTCTGGCTCCCGTCTCGGTCTGGATGTGTGCCAGGTACATGCCCCCGGGACCCTCCACCTTCTCATTCACATTAAACGAGGGCAGGGCCTGGTCCAGACCCACAAAGATCTTGACGTGCACAAAACTCTTGAGAGGGAGAGATGAGAGTTACATATGGATGAGTCCTGTGTCAAGGTCAATACATTGTTAAAGGGATAGTTCAACCACCACATTACAAACATACTTCATCTTATGGATAACAGAAAGCACTAGAGTATGGAGCTGGTAAATTGGTGAACTACCGAGTGCTCTCCCTTTAATCCATCTAAATGACTACCTTGAGAATAGTGTTGTGAGCAGCAGCAGTAACCGTGGCGTGTCTGTAGACCAGGGTGGTTCTCTCTGCTGGGTTACTCTAGGAGGTGGGTATCAGTGAAGGCCACATGGTCTCAACTGGCCTCACCTTCTACTACCTCCAGATATGGGACATGGGCCAGATTGCAAACTGAAAACACGTTTCCCTCCCGCAAAATTGCGAAAAACCCAAAGTTCCTACGTTTTTTTGTTTTGTTGAAATCCCAGTTAGAGGATTCCCAGAATCGGGAGGGAATCCTCCAAGCAGGATTTCTTAAAAACCTTCCAGGGAAAACAATTCTGTGAGGACCAGGGACCCCTGTACCTACCCCTTGGTGTGGCGCGGCAGGCCGGTGTCCGTGTGGCAAGGGAGGGTTGACACTAGGCATCCTGGGCAGGTGTGGATGGAGGGCAGCCATGGGGCGAGGGGCCTGGGGGTAGAGAGGCAGGGGGGGTATGACGGGTCTCAGCTGGGATCCTAACGCTGCAGCTGTCCTCAACACATCCTCAGAGATGATCTCCTTTATCCTCAGCACTGCCTCTGGAAGACCACACAGGGAATACATAGACAAGGGGTCAATGGGGGAAATATGAGGATAATATACTGAGAAAAACAACGGCCAGTCAACCACACCAACCCACGTAATCTTCATGACCACGTTGTGTAATTTACAGGATCTGAGGACAATAAAGTATCTATCACAAATGTAGACGGGAGGGTTATAGAGATTCTACTTACTGTTGACCTCCTCTTGGCTCTTTCCCTGGACGTGCAAATACAAAGGCCTTTCTCTAAATAAGAAGAGTCGGTTAGAACTCCACATGGTCAGAGTCAACTGCAGATACACACAGTAACATCAACTGCATACATACACTCCTTTTCCATGGGACTTCTCTGCACTGGTCATGTAGTGGCCTCTGGTTGAGACTACTGCACCGCTGAACTGACGAATCTGAAACAAAGAGAACCCTTTCAGTATTAGTTGGGGCCACCAATACATAAAATGTATGTACACGTCGTCTAAATTGAATATATTAGATATATATATTATACAGAAAGGGTTGTGATTCAGGCTGCTTGATGGTATCCACCTCCTTTTCATTCATATTGGAGGAAAGGGCCAAGGTCCCTCTCATCTGGCTTTCTCCACTGCATTTTAAGAAGGCGCTAAGTGGAGAGATGCGATGAAGACTCAGGTCTTTTTACCTCTTCCTGTGTTTTTCCTTTGGTGAGCAGGTTTCTGCTGTTGATGGGCACATCGTTGATGTCCACCTCTGTCACCACAGTCTCGTCTCCACCACTGGCAGCCGGCATACACGGAGGGATCTGTGGGCAAGACATGGGCAACACTTTTCATATGACTCAACATACAAACACTAAATAACTAGTCATGGTGATCATACAATATCATGAAGTTACGTCAGTGTTTGACCCTCCTGGGAAGCCACCAATGGTCCAGGCTTTAGTTCTGGTCTAGCGGACTACTAAAGCCCCTATTTGGTTGAATCTGATTGGTTAGTACTGGCTGGAACAAAAGCCGGGACTCACAGCGTGCAGAAGGACCAGCACTGAGTTAGAGAGACTGCCTTGAGAATAGTGTTGTGAGCAGCAGCAGTAACCGTGGCGTGTCTGTAGACCAGGGTGGTTCTCTCTGCTGGGTTACTCTAGGAGGTGGGTATCAGTGAAGGCCACATGGTCTCAACTGGCCTCACCTTCTACTACCTCCAGTTATGGGACATGGCTACATTATATTATGTGGTTGAAAATAATGACAATCACTCTGTTCTCAGAGACAAGTAGCACCACCAATGGAAACCATTCTAGTCTGTGGCTTGTGCCTCTTATGACTGGCCATGTGACCCTTAGGACTGGATGAAAAGCCTACACAGTGGTTCCTCAGGACCAGGACTGAGTGAGAGAAAGTTACATTAACCCTTTCCCTCTCACCTTGCCAGGTAGTGGCGGAGGAACCATCAGTTTTCCCTTGGCCATCAGCATAGCATTGATCTTAGCAGCCATAGCCGCAGCCATCTCCACGCCTCCCCCCTGTGCTGCTGGCATGTCCCCCCGCAAGGTCTGGGGCACCAGTGGGCCGGCTACAGGGTGCTGGGCTGATTGAGGGGTCGTAGGGGCCGATGTGCAGGTCTGGGCGGTCGCCACAGAGGATGCGAAGCCTTGCTCGACGTCTACCCTCGTTTTGGGCTGAGCAGGCTGATCCCATCTGCTGCTACTGGTTAGGCACCTGGATACATTATGATGGGGAGAAATGAGAGACATTTAATTCAACATCAAGTGGCTTGCAACAATAACTGAACTGGGACGCACTCCATATTGAGATTCGATATCATATCAAACAGTTAGGGACTAATTTGCCTGGTTGGCTATCTTTTCATCTAACTCAAGACAATTTAGCAGGGCGGGATTCGGGGGCTAGCTTGTGTTTGCAAGCTATTTAGCATAACACTAGTCGCGAATGCGCCGATGCTTGCCAACATTAGTGTTCGTAGCGTTAGTAGGCCTCGGCATTCACTTGAAAACTGTTCTGGCCTGTTCCTCTACAAATAATTTATCTTGGAGGGTAGTATCAGCAGGTAACCACAACTTTAGAGAGACCGCTTTCTTGACCCTCCACGAACTAGTGATATGTTAGGTGGCTAGCTAACGTTAGACAAGGAAACTTAACCAGAAACCGGTGTTGCTAACTAGCTAGTTAACGTTAGCTCAATTAGCATACCGCTAACGTCTAGCCACGTTAGCACGGATCAACTTTACTGCTATGATAAAAACAAGAATCTACGACCGTGGCATGGTCATCAATTTAGGATAAACTTTGACAAAATATTCTAGTTATAACGAATTGTACTTTCATGCAATGGAATAAGAACGTTACCTAGCTAGCTAGCAATAAAACCAGCAATCGCCGCTAACATGATTGTAGGTAGCTAACTTAACTCACGTGTTAGCACGAAACTAAAATTCGTTTTCTTATCCAAAATATAAAAGTAAATGGTACTAAATAAAAAGTGTAACTTACGGTGTCTGCCCAGTCATCCCAGAAGACATAACTAGCACAGTTCAATTTGCAGAGGAATTTGTGTCCTAGCTAGCTACTCAGCGTCCAGAGTCGTCATTCCACAGGACTCGGGTCCGGTCGTAAAGGCGGTTTCCTTGCCAACGTTGTAGTACAGGGCAGTCCGGGTTTCGTCACGCTCGTAATAAAAGCGTCTCGGGATTTCACACTGCCCTCATCTGCATAGCACCAGAGCAAAGTCAATGAAAAGATGACAAATCATTCTTCTTCGTGTGGCTTTCCGGCAGATTAGACGCTGTTGCCTTTCACAGTTTGGAAAGTGCATTGCACATTTGTTAATTTTTTTATTTTTATTAAATGAAATAACTCAAATATATGTGTTGCATAAGTATTTACCCTGGTTGTTTAGGCAAGCCTAAATTAGTTCAGAAGTACAATTTGGCTTAACAAATCACGTAATACATTCTATGGACTCACTCACTCACTGTGTGAAATAACAGGGGTTGACATGATTTCTGTATGACTACCCCTTCCTCTGTCACCCATACATGCAACATCTGTTAGGCACCTCAGTGAAGTGTTGAATTTCAAGCACAGATTAAACTACAAATACCAGGGAGCTTTTCAAAAGCCTCATAAAGAAGGGCAGTGATTGGTAGATGTGTAACAACAACAAATCAGACATTGAATATATCTTTAAGCATGGTCAAGTTAATAATGATGCTGCGGATTATGTATTAAACCACCCAGACACATCAAAGATGCAGTCCTCCTTCTGAACTGAGCTGCAGGACAGGAAGGAAACTGCTTAGGGATGTCACCATGAGGCCATTGGTAATTTAAAAACGGCTACAGAGTTCAATGGCTGTGATGGGAGAAAACTGAGGATGGATCAACAACATTGTAGTGACTCCACAATAATAATAATAAAGAAAAAATGGTGCCGGAGTGGATGGCTGCCGTTTTACGGGCTCCTAACCAACTGTGCTATTTTGTTCGTTTTTTCGCGTTGTTTGTAACTTATTTTTTAACTTATTGTGTACATAATGTTGCTGCTACCGTCTCTTATGACCGAAAATAACTTCTGGACATCAGAACAGCGATTACTCACCTCGAACTGGACTAATATTTTTTCTTTAACGAGTCCGATGCGAAGGATATACTGCTTTCTTGGGAACGGGCCCAAATCCCCGTCATTTGCATGAAGTACAATGTGTACTCATCTGACCTTGTTTTGTGTCAGCACATGTATTGTGGAACTCCACTCACATGCCCCGCCATACCATGTCCTTGAATGTAATGAAAATGTATGCACTCACTAACTGTAAGTCGCTCTGGATAAGAGCGTCTGCTAAATGACTAAAATGTAAATGTAAAATGAAAAGACGTAGAAAAGGGTGGTGGGGGTGGGGGGTGGGGTGGTTTGGGGTCGGGCTGCCTTCTGAGAATTCGTAGGCGAGTGAGTAAACCTCCACTACCATCCATTCTATTGGCCAACGAGCAGTCATTGGAAAACAAAATGGATGATCTACGATCAAGAATCCTACTACACGCTCTGACGCTCGTCGGATGTGGCAGGGCTTGAAAACTATTACGACTACGAAGGGAAACCCAGCCGCAAGCTGCCCAGTGACACAAGCCTACCAGACGAGCTAAATGCCTTTTATGCTCGCTTCGAGGCAAGCAACATTGAGCACCAGCTGTTCCGGACGACTGTGTGATAACGCTCTTGGTAGCCCATGTGAGCAAGACCTTTAAACAGGTCAACATTCACAAAGCCGCAGGGCCAGACGGATTACCAGGACGTGTACTCCAAGCATGCGCTGACCAACTGGCAAGTGTCTTCACTGACATTTTCAACCTCTCCCTGACCGAGTCTGTAATACCTTCATGTTTCAAGCAGACCACCATAGTCCCTGTGGACAAGGAAGTGAAGGTAACCTGCCTACATTATTACCGCCCGTAGCACTCACGTTGGTAGCAATGAAGTAGCAATGAAGCCTTTGAAAGGCTGGTCATGGCTCACATCAACAGTATCATCCCGGAATACCCTAGACCCACTCCAATTCGCATTCCGCCCCAACAGATCCACAGATGACGCAATCTCAATCGCACTTCACACTGCCCTTTCCCACCTGGACAAAAGGAACACCTATGTGAGATTTCCTGACGGGCCGCCACCAGGTGGTAAGGGTAGGGAACAACACGTCTGCCACGCTGATCCTCAACACTGGGGCCCCTCAGGGGTGCGTGCTTAGTCCTCTCCTATACTCCCTGTTCACCTACTACTACTTGGCCAAACACGACTCCAATACCATCATTAAGTTGGTGTCCACATCACCAACAAACTATCATGGTCCAAACACACCAAGTCAGTCGTGAAGAGGGCACAACAACATCTTTTCCCCCTCAGGAGACTGAAAAGGTTTGGCATGGGTCCCCAGATCCTCAAAAAGTTCTACAGCTGCACCATCGAGAGCATTCTGACCGGTTGCATCACCACCTGGTATGGCAACTGATCGGCATCTGACCGTAAGGTGCTACAGAGGGTAGTGCGTACGGCCCAGTACATCACTGGGGCCTAGCTTCCTGCCATCCAGGACCTCTATACTAGGCGGTGTCAGAGGAAAGCCCAAACAATTGTCAAAGACTCCAGTCACCCAAGTCATAGACTGTTCTCTCTGCTACCGCACGGCAAGTGGTACCGGAGTGCCAAGTCTATGACCAAAAGGCTCCTTAACAGCTTCTACCCCAGCCATAAGACTGCTGAACAATTAATCAATGGCTACCTGGACTATTTACATTGACACCCCCCCATTTGTTTTTACAATGCTGCTACCTATTATCTGCAGTTGAAGTCGGAAGTTTACATACACTTAGGTTGGAGTCATTAAAACTAGTTTTTCAACCACTCCACAAATTTCTTGTTAACAAACTATAGTTTTGGCAAGTCGGTTAGGACATCTACTTTGTGCATGACACAAGTAATTATTCCAACAATTGTTTACAGACAGATTATTTCATTTATAATTCACTTTATTACAATTCCAGTGGGTCAGAAGTTTACATACACTAAGTTGACTTTGCCTTTAAACAGCTTGGAAAATTCCAGAAAATAATGTCATGGCTTTAGAAGCTTCTGATAGGCTAATTGACATCATTTGAGACAATCAGCCAAGACCTCAGAATAAAAATGGTAGACCTCCACAAGTCTGGTTCATCCTTGGGAGCAATTTCCAAACGCCTGAAGGTACCACGTTCATCTGTTCAAACAATAGTACGCAAGTATAAACACCATGGGACCACGCAGCCGTCATACCGCTCAGGACGGAGACGCATTCAGTCTCCTAGAGATGAACGTACTTTGGTGCGAAAAGTGCAAATCAATCCCAGAACAACAGCAAAGGACCTTGTGAAGATGCTGGAAGAAACAGGTACAAAAGTATCTATATCCACAATAAAACAAGTCCTATATCAACATAACCTGAAAGGCCGCTCAGCAAGGAAGAAGCCACTGCTCCAAAACCGCCATAAAAAAGCCAGACTACGGTTTGCAACTGCACATGGGGACAAAGATCATACTTTTTGGAGAAATGTCCTCTGGTCTGATAAAACAAAAATAGAACTGTTTGGCCATAATGACCATCGTTATGTTTGGAGGAAAAAAGGGGTCGCTTGCAAGCCGAAGAACACCATCCCAACCGTGAAGCACGGGGGTGGCAGCATCATGCTGTGGGGGTGCTTTGCTGTAGGAGGGACTGGTGCACTTCACAAAATAGATGGCATCATGAGGAAGGAAAATGATGTGGATATATTGAAGCAACATCTCAAGACATCAGTCAGAAAGTTAAAGCTTGGTCGTAAATGGGTCTTCCAAATGGACAATGACCCCAAGCATACTTCCAAAGGTGTGGCAAAATGGCTTAAGGACAACAAAGTCAAGGTATTGGAGTGGCCATCACAAAGCCCTGACCTCAATCCTATAGAACATTTGTGGGCAGAACTGAAAAAGCGTGTGCGAGCAAGGAGGCCTACAAACCTGACTCAGTTACACCAGCTCTGTCAGGAGGAATGGGCCAAAATTCACCCAACTTATTGTGGGAAGCTTGTGGAAGGCTACCCGAAACGTTTGACCCAAGTTAAACAATTTAAAGGCAATGCTACCAAATACTAATTGAGTATATGTAAACTTCTGACCCACTGGGAATGTGATGAAAGAAATAAAAGCTGAAATAAATCATTTTCTCTACTATTATTCTGACATTTCACATTCTTAAAATAAAGTGGTGATCCTAACTGACCTAAGACAGGGAATATTTACCTGTCTCTATCTATGTGTACCCCTGTCTCTATCTGTGTGTGTGTGTACCCGTCTCTATCTGTGTGTACCCGTCTCTGTGTGTGTACCCCTGTCTCTATGTGTGTGTACCCATCTCTATCTGTGTGTACCCATCTCTATCTGTGCATATCCCTGTCTCTATCTGTGCGTACCCGTTTCTATGTGTACCCCTGTCTCTGTGTGTGTACCCGCCTCTGTGTGTGTGTACCCGTCTATCTGCGTGTATCCCTGTCTCTATTTGTGTTTACCCCTGTCTCTATCTGTGTGTGTGTGTGCCCGTCTCTGTGTGTGTACCCGTCTCTGTGTGTGTACCCGTCTCTAGCTGTGTGTGTACCCGTCTCTATATATGTGTGTGTACCCCTGTCTCTATCTGTGTGTGTGTACCCCTGTCTCTATCTGTGTGTACCCGTCTCTATCTGTGTGTGTACCCATCTCTGTGTGTGTACCCGTCTATCTGTGTGTACCCGTCTCTAGCTGTGTGTGTACCCATCTCTGTGTGTGTACCCCTGTCGATATCTCTGTGTGTGTACCCTGGTCTCTATGTGTGTACCCCTGTCTCTATCTGTGTGTGTACTCGTCTCTATCTGTGTGTGTACCTGACTCTGTGTGTGTGTACCCGTCTCTTATCTGTGTGTACCCGTCTCTATCTGTGCGTATCCCTGTCTCTATCTGTGCGTACCCGTCTATATGTGTACCCCTGTCTCTATGTGTCTGTACCCCTGTCTCTATCTGTGTGTGTACCAGTCTATCTGTGTGTACCCGTCTCTAGCTGTGTGTGTACCCGTCTCTATATGTGTGTGTGTGTACCCGTCTCTATCTGTGCGTATCCCTGTCTCTATCTGTGCGTACCCGTCTATATGTGTACCCCTGTCTCTATGTGTCTGTACCCCTGTCTCTATCTGTGTGTGTACCCGTCTCTAGCTGTGTGTACCCGTCTCTATCTGTGTGTGTACCCGTCTCTATCTGTGTGTGTACCCGTCTCTATCTGTGTGTGTACCCCTGTCTCTATTTGTGTGTGTACCCCTGTCTCTGTGTACCCCTGTCTCTGTGTGTACCCCTGTCTCTATCTGTGTGTGTACCCGTCTCTCTGTGTGTGTAGCCCTGTCGCTATCTCTGTGTGTGTACCCTGGTCTCTTATCTGTGTGTACCCGTCTCTATCTGCGTGTGTGTACCCCTGTCTCTATCTGTGTGTGTGTGTGTGTACCCATCTCTATCTGTGTGTACCCCTGTCTCTATCTGTGTGTACCCCTGTGTGTACCCCTGTCTCTATATGTGTGTGTACCCATCTCTTATCTGTGTGTACCCGTCTCTATCTGTGCGTACCCCTGTGTGTACCCCTGTCTCTATCTGTGTGTGTACCTGTCTATCTGTGCGTACCCGTGTGTGTACCCCTGTCTCTATCTGTGTGTGTACCTGTCTCTATCTGTGCGTACCCGTGTGTGTACCCCTGTCTCTATCTGTGTGTACCCCTGTGTGTACCCCCGTCTCTATCTGTGTGTGTACCCGTCTCTTATCTGTGTGTACCCGTCTCTATATGTGCGTACCCGTCTCTATCTGTGCGTACCCGTCTCTATCTGTGCGTACCCGTCTCTATGTGCGTGTACCACTGTGCGTGTACCCCTGTCTCTGTGTGTGTGTACCCCTGTCTCTATCTGTAACTATACCAAATATGACATATCATACTAATTTGAATGTTACAGATTTATGTTAACTGTGTTACGTCTAGTCTATGAGGCCGGGCTGAAAGGCTCAACTAAACTCAGAAGAGAGAAGTGGGTGGGGTTGGTAGTGAGAGTTAGCATACAATAGAGTAGACATACATGATACAATATAAATGATATCAACTATATCAACTGACACACTGTATACTGTATACTGTATATTCCAGCAGTAACAGCAGGCTATCTCCATGTCCAAGGCATCACAAGTGTGACCGTTCAGCCACATTATATGTATTTCAGTGTGTGTGTGTTGAGATGGACGGAGAGAGAGAGAGAGAGATAGAGGGGGAGAGATATAGAGAGCGAGATGGAGGGGCAGACAGAGATAGAGAGAGATAGACAGAGAGAGAGAGAGAGCGAGAGGGGGAGAGATATAGAGAGCGAGATGGAGGGGCAGACAGAGATAGAGAGAGATAGACGGAGAGAGAGAGAGAGAGCGAGAGGGGGAGAGATATAGAGAGCGAGATGGAGGGGCAGACAGAGATAGAGAGAGATAGACGGAGAGAGAGAGAGAGAGCGAGAGGGGGAGAGATATAGAGAGCGAGATGGAGGGGCAGACAGAGATAGAGAGAGATAGACGGAGAGAGAGAGAGAGAGCGAGAGGGGGAGAGAGATAGAGAGAGCGAGATGGAGGGGCAGACAGAGATAGAGAGAGATAGACAGAGAGAGAGAGAGAGCGAGAGGGGGAGAGATAGAGAGAGCGAGATGGAGGGGCAGACAGAGATAGAGAGAGATAGACGGAGAGAGAGAGAGAGAGCAGAGAGGGGGGAGAGATATAGAGAGCGAGATGGAGGGGCAGACAGAGATAGAGAGAGATAGACGGAGAGAGAGAGAGAGAGCGAGAGGGGGAGAGATAGAGAGAGCGA
This sequence comes from Coregonus clupeaformis, assembly GCF_020615455.1. NCBI lineage: Eukaryota > Metazoa > Chordata > Actinopteri > Salmoniformes > Salmonidae > Coregonus > Coregonus clupeaformis. The sequence goes on along the minus strand of NC_059211.1, from coordinate 64,894,714 downwards.
GATGGAGGGGCAGACAGAGATAGAGAGAGATAGACGGAGAGAGAGAGAGAGAGGGGGGAGAGATAGAGAGAGCGAGATGGAGGGGCAGACAGAGATAGAGAGAGATAGACGGAGAGAGAGAGAGAGAGAGAGACGAGAGGGGGAGAGATATAGAGAGCGAGATGGAGGGGCAGACAGAGATAGAGAGAGATAGACGGAGAGAGAGAGAGAGAGCGAGAGGGGGAGAGATAGAGAGAGCGAGATGGAGGGGGCAGACAGAGATAGAGAGAGATAGACGGAGAGAGAGAGAGCGAGAGGGGGAGAGATATAGAGAGCAAGATGGAGGGGCAGACAGAGATAGAGAGAGATAGACGGAGAGAGAGAGAGAGCGAGAGGGGGAGAGATAGAGAAAGCGAGATGGAGGGGCAGACAGAGATAGAGAGAGATAGACGGAGAGAGAGAGAGAGAGCGAGAGGGGGAGAGATATAGAGAGCGAGATGGAGGGGCAGACAGAGATAGAGAGAGATAGACGGAGAGAGAGAGAGATAGAGATTGTGAGTCCTGACCAGTAAATTGTCTCATTACTGAAAACATGGTGCAACAGAAGTAATTGTCATTATTTTATTCTCCATTGAATCATTTCTAATTTGTTTCATTTTTTTTTGGTGCCTTCAGACCAGGAGCAGTAGTGAATCAGAAGGATCAAACTAATTCCCTGATTGAGTGTACAATTCTCCCTTAAAGAGTTATTAAGTTATTCATCGGTCAATAATAATACACATCATCATCAACCAACGTTTGCTTATGTGTTATGGCATTTTTATATATATATATACTGTTTAAATAGGAAATAATCTTAATAAGCAACATTCTTTAACATATATTAGTATCCTAATCTGAAACCACCCTTGGGCAGAGCATATACCCTGGGTAAAGTGACTCCTTGTCTGCGTGTTACAAGGATCTTGGACAAATGGCCAGTGACAGGACGATGTTGGTTAACATCAAGTCAAAGCAAGCTGGTTTCTAGGAGACAGGTGGAAAAGACAGTGATAGGACAATTCTGTGATCCACATCCTTAATTAATCGTTATAATCATATAGGTTGCGTCCCAAATGACACCCTATTCCCTATATAGTGCACTACTTTTGACCAGAGGTAACTTTATAGGGAATAGGGTGCTATTTGGGACGCATTCATAGTTCCTCTGTTTACAAGACTGAAATGTTTCTCTACCAACCCCAACGACACATTTCACAGCATGTACCCAGATAGTTAATAAGTTTGTTTTGTTTTTCCTGTCACTCCAGTGTAAAATTCACAGGTCTATAAAAATATTGAGATTTACTTGAACATAACATTTTTTTCCTGACTATGTTATTAAAAACGTCCGTATGTCCTTATCCGTTGCACAGTGGGATGTATTAGAGCTGGGACGGTGTTCTGTAGCTCTGCAATGTACTGTAGAAATAGTGTATAAAATAAGGCAGTCTGTTTCAGTAGGATAAACCTGATACAAAAAATTCCGGGAGAAAAATCATCTTTCAAGTCCAAAACACAGTTATTCTTTCTTCTTCACAGATATGTGCTGTAGCGGGATGGTGTGCGCTCGTTTGTTCGGTCGGTCAACAGCGTTTGTTTAAAATCGACAGACAGGTGGGTTTGCCGATGGACACACACACACACACAAACTCGCAGAGGTGATAGACAACAATACAGCTTATTCCGACAAGTTAACGTCCCGATTCCCCTCCATGGACTAAATCACTGAGACATTATAGACAATTCAACTGTTGTTTTACAGTGCAATACAAATATGTCCATTCAAACTGGTGCTGTACTAAAATAAAATGTTTTATAATGTTGATGTTTTCTTATGGATAATAATCCTGCTCCTCCTCATGGACAATACTCATAGTTATATAATATTATGTTATTCAGCTTTGGCTTTTCTTTCCTTCATATTTTCTTAATTTTGTTCTAATTTATTCATCCTCGTCTTCATCTTCATCATCACAAAATAAAAAATACCAAATTGTCTATAATAATGACCTGGCTGTGTGACCAAGATGTCTGAATGTTTGTTTGTGTCTTTCACCAGTGGCCTGAGGACAGTTAGTTAGCTCCACCCACTGAACACCCCCAACCCCACCCACCCGTATGTCTCTGGATACCTCCCAAATGGCACCCTATTCCCTTTACAGTGCACTACTTTTGACCAGGGCCTATAGGGTACTAGTCCACTACTTTTGACTAGGGTTCTGGTCTAAAGTAGTGCGCTATAAAGGGAATCGGGTGGCATATGGAACATACTTTCAGTGTGTTTAGGACGGCCTCGTGTCCCATCCCATCGCTACAGGTCCTCTAGTGGACTACGTGTTTCTGCAGGACAAACAAACAAAGGAAATACAGCTAGAAGACATAGTAAAGGGTGGTGGAGGTGTAGTTCAGTCTGGTGGCCACTGGGGGGCGATAGAGGGTAGTGCGGTCTGACGTGGATTTGACACCGGGCCGTCCCAAATGGCACCCTATTCTCTATAAAGTGCACTTCTTATGAGCAGAGCCCGATAGACTCTTTTATCCTAAAAGTAGTGCACTATATAGGGAATAGGGTGCCATTTGGGACGAAAACTGTGTAATGTGAACTCTCCATCAGCCGATCCTCAAAAACAGTTTCTCATTGGAGGTGCCAGAGACTTGAAACCACCTGACATCTCAATATTCAGTTTGTTTGTGTGTTTCTTTTCTCTGTAGCTTCTACCAACAGCAAACCAGCAGTCAGTCTGCAGAGAGACGGCAACATCATCAGCCTCTGACTGACAGAGAGAGAGAGAGAGAGAGAGAGAGAGAGGCAGGGGGAACCCGTGTGTGTGAGAGTATTAGGGGGATGGTACATCCATCACCAGGTTGGCTGGGAGAAGAACCGTCCCTCACACAGCCTCACTGGCAGCAGTAGGCGCATACAGTCAAGCCCATCATTCACTGGTAGTTTATAAGGACTCTGAGGCTCCGCGTGTCTGTCCGTCGTCCATCCTCAGCTGGCGAGGTTTACGTATGAAGCAAGAGCCTGGTGTTGCTGCAGCTTGTCCGTCCGTCCGTCTGTCCGTCCGTCTGTGTTGTCTCTGTTGGACGGACATGTGGACGCTTGGTGGCGTGCTACACAGAAGCAGGAGAGTGAAGGCTTGGTAGCCCTGGACGGAGCTGGGCTGACAGGGAGAGAGAGGAGATGAGGAGGACAGGAACCAGGGAGGGGCCCGGGGCCCGGCGTCGACCCAAGACAGGGTGCTCCTACTCTGGGGGAGGACGCAGGCTGTGCAGCTTCCGCTCGTCCAGGCCTTTCCAGTACTTGAAGTTGTTGTCCAGGTGCTGCATGAGGTTGGGAAGGTCTGCGAACGCTGGGGACAAAATATAATTGATTGATTAATTAATTAATTAATTATTAATTATTGACAGATTGATTTAGGACAGGTTAAAATGAGGATGTTCAGTCTGTACAGTCAGTACCATACAGATGTACTGACTATGTCGCTCTGGACAACAGCAGTCTGCTAAATGACCAATATGTAAAAGGTAAAAACATACAGGGTAGCACATGACGGTATCTAGCAAAGAACAGGTTTAAGAGTCAAGTTATTCAGCATTAAATAATGACCCAGAAAGAATGTGACAGCCTATAGGCCAACAGATGACTGGGCCTATTGTGGAATAAACAGGTGACTGTGTTCTATACTGTAGACTATGTAGCTATCCTGTAGACTATGTAGCTGTACTGTAGACTATGTAGCTATACTGTAGACTATGTAGCTGTACTGTAGACTATGTAGCTGTACTGTAGACTATGTAGCTATCCTGTAGACTATGTAGCTGTACTGTAGACTATGTAGCTGTACTGTAGACTATGTAGCTATACTGTAGACTATGTAGCTATCCTGTAGACTATGTAGCTGTACTGTAGACTATGTAGCTGTACTGTAGACTATGTAGCTGTACTGTAGACTATGTAGCTGTACTGTAGACTATGTAGCTATCCTGTAGACTATGTAGCTGTACTGTAGACTATGTAGCTATACTGTAGACTATGTAGCTGTACTGTAGACTATGTAGCTGTACTGTAGACTATGTAGCTGTACTGTAGACTATGTAGCTGTACTGTAGACTATGTAGCTGTACTGTAGACTATGTAGCTATCCTGTAGACTATGTAGCTGTACTGTAGACTATGTAGCTATCCTGTAGACTATGTAGCTGTACTGTAGACTATGTAGCTATCCTGTAGACTATGTAGCTATACTGTAGACTATGTAGCTGTACTGTAGACTATGTAGCTGTACTGTAGACTATGTAGCTATCCTGTAGACTATGTAGCTGTACTGTAGACTATGTAGCTATACTGTAGACTATGTAGCTGTACTGTAGACTATGTAGCTATCCTGTAGACTATGTAGCTATCCTGTAGACTATGTAGCTGTACTGTAGACTATGTAGCTGTACTGTAGACTATGTAGCTATCCTGTAGACTATGTAGCTATCCTGTAGACTATGTAGCTGTACTGTAGACTATGTAGCTATCCTGTAGACTATGTAGCTGTACTGTAGACTATGTAGCTATCCTGTAGACTATGTAGCTATCCTGTAGACTATGTAGCTGTACTGTAGACTATGTAGCTATACTGTAGACTATGTAGCTGTACTGTAGACTATGTAGCTGTACTGTAGACTATGTAGCTGTACTGTAGACTATGTAGCTATCCTGTAGACTATGTAGCTGTACTGTAGACTATGTAGCTATCCTGTAGACTATGTAGCTATCCTGTAGACTATGTAGCTGTACTGTAGACTATGTAGCTGTACTGTAGACTATGTAGCTGTACTGTAGACTATGTAGCTGTACTGTAGACTATGTAGCTATCCTGTAGACTATGTAGCTATACTGTAGACTATGTAGCTGTACTGTAGACTATGTAGCTATCCTGTAGACTATGTAGCTGTACTGTAGACTATGTAGCTGTACTGTAGACTATGTAGCTATCCTGTAGACTATGTAGCTATACTGTAGACTATGTAGCTGTACTGTAGACTATGTAGCTGTACTGTAGACTATGTAGCTATCCTGTAGACTATGTAGCTATCCTGTAGACTATGTAGCTGTACTGTAGACTATGTAGCTGTACTGTAGACTATGTAGCTGTAGACTATGTAGCTGTACTGTAGACTATGTAGCTGTACTGTAGACTATGTAGCTGTACTGTAGACTATGTAGCTGTACTGTAGACTATGTAGCTGTACTGTAGACTATGTAGCTGTACTGTAGACTATGTAGCTATCGTGGTAGACTATGTAGCTGTACTGTAGACGATGTAGCTGTACTGTAGACTATGTAGCTGTACTGTAGACTATAGACTATGTAGCTATCCTGTAGACTATGTAGCTATCCTGTAGACTATGTAGCTGTACTGTAGACTATGTAGCTGTACTGTAGACTATGTAGCTATCCTGTAGACTATGTAGCTATCCTGTAGACTATGTAGCTGTACTGTAGACTATGTAGCTGTACTGTAGACTATGTAGCTTACTAACTATGTAGCTGTACTGTAGACTATGTAGCTGTACTGTAGACTATGTAGCTGTACTGTAGACTATGTAGCTATCGTGGTAGACTATGTAGCTGTACTGTAGACTATGTAGCTATCCTGTAGACTATGTAGCTGTACTGTAGACTATGTAGCTGTACTGTAGACTATGTAGCTGTACTGTAGACTATGTAGCTATCCTGTAGACTATGTAGCTGTACTGTAGACTATGTAGCTATACTGTAGACTATGTAGCTGTACTGTAGACTATGTAGCTGTACTGTAGACTATGTAGCTATCCTGTAGACTATGTAGCTGTACTGTAGACTATGTAGCTGTACTGTAGACTATGTAGCTGTACTGTAGACTATGTAGCTGTACTGTAGACTATGTAGCTGTACTGTAGACTATGTAGCTGTACTGTAGACTATGTAGCTATCCTGTAGACTATGTAGCTGTACTGTAGACTATGTAGCTATCCTGTAGACTATGTAGCTATCCTGTAGACTATGTAGCTGTACTGTAGACTATGTAAGCTGTACTGTAGACTATGTAGCTGTACTGTAGACTATGTAGCTATCCTGTAGACTATGTAGCTGTACTGTAGACTATGTAGCTATCCTGTAGACTATGTAGCTGTACTGTAGACTATGTAGCTGTACTGTAGACTATGTAGCTATCGTGGTAGACTATGTAGCTGTACTGTAGACTATGTAGCTGTACTGTAGACTATGTAGCTATCCTGTAGACTATGTAGCTGTACTGTAGACTATGTAGCTGTACTGTAGACTATGTAGCTATCCTGTAGACTATGTAGCTGTACTGTAGACTATGTAGCTATACTGTAGACTATGTAGCTGTACTGTAGACTATGTAGCTGTACTGTAGACTATGTAGCTGTACTGTAGACTATGTAGCTATACTGTAGACTATGTAGCTATCCTGTGTAGACAATAGATGGGAAAACTGGCGGCTGGCGGTTTTGTAGGCCTGCGGACCAATTTCCCAAAACATTATTTGTTTTATTATTTTCAGAACTCAGTCGGGGTCTCAACCTGCTTAGAATACACAAGGTGCAATTTGGTTTCGCATCAGCAGTTTTTCTCTTGTTATGTCAGTCAGTGACAGTCACTTACCCATGTCAGCGAAAACATTATAGATTGGTAAAATCAGTCTAGCCAGTCTTAAGGTCTAAGGGAAGGTTGCTCATGATGCGAGCGACTTTGCCCCACAACACTGACTGTGTTAGCTGCTGAGCTGAAGCTTAGGCATTAGATTCAGGGAGCTAACTAGTCTTCAAGTCCCCTGTTACATGGAGCAGATAGGGTCATAGTATAGCAGTTAACAGTTATTACCGTCCCAAGCATCGAAACACCGTTAGCCCGTTGAGCTGAAGCCTAGACCTTAGATCAGGTAGCTAACGTAAGTCCTTACCATCCCAGGCGTCGAACATGTCTGTAATAAAGTAGTCTATGAAGGAGATCTGGGACTTGGGAATGCTGCAGGTGTTCCTGTCAAACACAGGCATGACCACTGGCAGGCTCTGTCTCTTCTCCTCGTCAGTCTGAAACAAACACACACACACACACACACACACACAGTGTTTAGCGCACAGACACACACACACAAACGCACACACAGTGTCTTTACTGAGTGTGTACCAATATTTCCTGGCTGGTACAGTACATCTAATCAAAACAATCAATGAATGCTGCTCCAGTCTGCTATGTGTTTCACATTCCACATCGGCTAACTGCTGAATCCCCAAAGGTACGCTGTTCTACGGTTTCTATTAGCATTCCAAACCGCAGCATCATGTTTCCCTCATCTCCCCTCTCACTACTGTCCTGTACCTGTGCAAAGTATTCTTCTGAGATGCGCCCCGCCCATTCTATACACAGCTCCAGCGGTCGGCACGGATTGGAGATGTCGGCACACTTGATCAGCATGCGCTTGACAAGGATCCGGTTGTCTGGGGACGTTAGGATGCCTTTGACAGACTCCTCGTCACCGATTCCCTAAGGAGAGGTCACACACACACACACACACACACACACACACACACAGGTACGCACGGGCGCAGACACACACGCAGACACACATTCAGAAAGGCTCAGACACACACATGCAAACACACAAACAGAGAAAGGCAGACAGTGTTTTAGTTTGATTGCTAACTGTGTTAGACAGCGTTTTAGTTTGACTGCTAACTGTGTTAGACAGTTTGTTTGATTGCTAACTGTGTTAAACATAGTTTTAGTTTGATTGCTAACTGTGTTAGACATGGTGTTCCTTTGATTGCTAACTGTGTTAGTGTTTTAGTTTGATTGCTAACTGTGTTACAGTTAGCAATCAAACTAAAACTCTGTCTAACACAGTTAGCAATCAAACTAAAACGCTGTCTAACACAGTTAGCAATCAAACTAACACTGTAACACAGTTAGCAATCAAAGGAAACTGTGTTAGACAAAGTTTGATTGTGAACTGTGTTAGTCAGAGTTTTAGTTTGATTACTAACTGTGTTTGACAAAGTTAGTTTGATTGCAAACTGTTAGTCAGAGTTTTAAAGAACACAACCATCTGGCTAGGTGGGGAGGAGAGAGAGCTTAAAGAACACAACCATCTGGCTAGGTGGGGAGGAGAGAGAGCTTAAAGAACCCAACCATCTGGCTAGGTGGGGAGGAGAGAGAGCTTAAAGAACACAACCATCTGGCTAGGTGGGGAGGAGAGAGAGCTTAAAGAACACAACCATCTGGCTAGGTGGGGAGGAGAGAGAGCTTAAAGAACACAACCATCTGGCTAGGTGGGGAGGAGAGAGAGCTTAAAGAACACAACCATCTGGCTAGGTGGGGAGGAGAGAGAGCTTAAAGAACACAACCATCTGGCTAGGTGGGGAGGAGAGAGAGCTTAAAGAACACAACCATCTGGCTAGGTGGGGAGGAGAGAGAGCTTAAAGAACACAACCATCTGGCTAGGTGGGGAGGAGAGAGAGCTTAAAGAACACAACCATCTGGCTAGGTGGGGAGGAGAGAGAGCTTAAAGAACACAACCATCTGGTTAGGTGGGGAGGAGAGAGAGCTTAAAGAACACAACCATCTGGCTAGGTGGGGAGGAGAGAGAGCTTAAAGAACACAACCATCTGGCTAGGTGGGGAGGAGAGAGAGCTTAAAGAACCCAACCATCTGGCTAGGTGGGGAGGAGAGAGAGCTTAAAGAACACAACCATCTGGCTAGGTGGGGAGGAGAGAGAGCTTAAAGAACCCAACCATCTGGTTAGGTGGGGAGGAGAGAGAGCTTAAAGAACACAACCATCTGGCTAGGTGGGGAGGAGAGAGAGCTTAAAGAACCCAACCATCTGGCTAGGTGGGGAGGAGAGAGAGCTTAAAGAACACAACCATCTGGTTAGGTGGGGAGGAGAGAGAGCTTAAAGAACCCAACCATCTGGCTAGGTGGGGAGGAGAGAGAGCTTAAAGAACACAACCATCTGGCTAGGTGGGGAGGAGAGAGAGCTTAAAGAACCCAACCATCTGGTTAGGTGGGGAGGAGAGAGAGCTTAAAGAACCCAACCATCTGGCTAGGTGGGGAGGAGAGAGAGCTTAAAGAACACAACCATCTGGCTAGGTGGGGAGGAGAGAGAGCTTAAAGAACCCAACCATCTGGCTAGGTGGGGAGGAGAGAGAGCTTAAAGAACACAACCATCTGGCTAGGTGGGGAGGAGAGAGAGCTTAAAGAACCCAACCATCTGGCTAGGTGGGGAGGAGAGAGAGCTTAAAGAACACAACCATCTGGCTAGGTGGGGAGGAGAGAGAGCTTAAAGAACCCAACCATCTGGCTAGGTGGGGAGGAGAGAGAGCTTAAAGAACCCAACCATCTGGCTAGGTGGGGAGGAGAGAGAGCTTAAAGAACACAACCATCTGGCTAGGTGGGGAGGAGAGAGAGCTTAAAGAACCCAACCATCTGGCTAGGTGGGGAGGAGAGAGAGCTTAAAGAACCCAACCATCTGGCTAGGTGGGGAGGAGAGAGAGCTTAAAGAACACAACCATCTGGCTAGGTGGGGAGGAGAGAGAGCTTAAAGAACCCAACCATCTGGCTAGGTGGGGAGGAGAGAGAGCTTAAAGAACACAACCATCTGGCTAGGTGGGGAGGAGAGAGAGCTTAAAGAACACAACCATCTGGCTAGGTGGGGAGGAGAGAGAGCTTAAAGAACACAACCATCTGGCTAGGTGGGGAGGAGAGAGAGCTTAAAGAACACAACCATCTGGCTAGGTGGGGAGGAGAGAGAGCTTAACGAACACAACCATCTGGCTAGGTGGGGAGGAGAGAGAGCTTAAAGAACACAACCATCTGGCTAGGTGGGGAGGAGAGAGAGCTTAAAGAACACAACCATCTGGCTAGGTGGGGAGGAGAGAGAGCTTAAAGAACCCAACCATCTGGCTAGGTGGGGAGGAGAGAGAGCTTAAAGAACCCAACCATCTGGCTAGGTGGGGGAGGAGAGAGAGCTTAAAGAACCCAACCATCTGGCTAGGTGGGGAGGAGAGAGAGCTTAAAGAACACAACCATCTGGCTAGGTGGGGAGGAGAGAGAGCTTAAAGAACACAACCATCTGGCTAGGTGGGGAGGAGAGAGAGCTTAAAGAACACAACCATCTGGCTAGGTGGGGAGGAGAGAGAGCTTAAAGAACACAACCATCTGGCTAGGTGGGGAGGAGAGAGAGCTTAAAGAACCCAACCATCTGGCTAGGTGGGGAGGAGAGAGAGCTTAAAGAACACAACCATCTGGCTAGGTGGGGAGGAGAGAGAGCTTAAAGAACCCAACCATCTGGCTAGGTGGGGAGGAGAGAGAGCTTAAAGAACCCAACCATCTGGCTAGGTGGGGAGGAGAGAGAGCTTAAAGAACACAACCATCTGGCTAGGTGGGGAGGAGAGAGAGCTTAAAGAACCCAACCATCTGGCTAGGTGGGGAGGAGAGAGAGCTTAAAGAACCCAACCATCTGGCTAGGTGGGGAGGAGAGAGAGCTTAAAGAACACAACCATCTGGCTAGGTGGGGAGGAGAGAGAGCTTAAAGAACCCAACCATCTGGCTAGGTGGGGAGGAGAGAGAGCTTAAAGAACACAACCATCTGGCTAGGTGGGGAGGAGAGAGAGCTTAAAGAACACAACCATCTGGCTAGGTGGGGAGGAGAGAGAGCTTAAAGAACACAACCATCTGGCTAGGTGGGGAGGAGAGAGAGCTTAAAGAACACAACCATCTGGCTAGGTGGGGAGGAGAGAGAGCTTAACGAACACAACCATCTGGCTAGGTGGGGAGGAGAGAGAGCTTAAAGAACACAACCATCTGGCTAGGTGGGGAGGAGAGAGAGCTTAAAGAACACAACCATCTGGCTAGGTGGGGGAGGAGAGAGAGCTTAAAGAACCCAACCATCTGGCTAGGTGGGGAGGAGAGAGAGCTTAAAGAACCCAACCATCTGGCTAGGTGGGGAGGAGAGAGAGCTTAAAGAACCCAACCATCTGGCTAGGTGGGGAGGAGAGAGAGCTTAAAGAACACAACCATCTGGCTAGGTGGGGAGGAGAGAGAGCTTAAAGAACACAACCATCTGGCTAGGTGGGGAGGAGAGAGAGCTTAAAGAACACAACCATCTGGCTAGGTGGGGAGGAGAGAGAGCTTAAAGAACACAACCATCTGGCTAGGTGGGGAGGAGAGAGAGCTTAAAGAACCCAACCATCTGGCTAGGTGGGGAGGAGAGAGAGCTTAAAGAACCCAACCATCTGGCTAGGTGGGGAGGAGAGAGAGCTTAAAGAACCCAACCATCTGGCTAGGTGGGGAGGAGAGAGAGCTTAAAGAACCCAACCATCTGGCTAGGTGGGGAGGAGAGAGAGCTTAAAGAACCCAACCATCTGGCTAGGTGGGGAGGAGAGAGAGCTTAAAGAACCCAACCATCTGGCTAGGTGGGGAGGAGAGAGAGCTTAAAGAACACAACCATCTGGCTAGGTGGGGAGGAGAGAGAGCTTAAAGAACACAACCATCTGGCTAGGTGGGGAGGAGAGAGAGCTTAAAGAACACAACCATCTGGCTAGGTGGGGAGGAGAGAGAGCTTAAAGAACACAACCATCTGGCTAGGTGGGGAGGAGAGAGAGCTTAAAGAACCCAACCATCTGGCTAGGTGGGGAGGAGAGAGAGCTTAAAGAACACAACCATCTGGCTAGGTGGGGAGGAGAGAGAGCTTAAAGAACCCAACCATCTGGCTAGGTGGGGAGGAGAGAGAGCTTAAAGAACACAACCGGCACTGCTGTCAGAGTTGTTTTGTCTTACAGTTGTGCTGAATACATGTAATAGAGAGAAGATTCGAATGATTACTTCTACAAAGGAGGAAAGATTATATTTTAGTTTGTGAACTCACAGTAGATTTAAGAGTTTCAACAGTTTTCACAGACTAATAGTGCTGTGAATATTATCCAATAGGCCTGGTTGTTTCAATCCCAGACCATGACTAAGCCTAGTCCTGGACTCAAACATAGCTTGTAGTCCAGCAGTAGGTAAATCCTGGTTGTGTGTGAAATCAGCCCACATAGTGTCAAATCAGTTCTTTTTCCAGGCAGAAGAATCTCCTATGATTTTCCTAAAAAGGGCCTGTGTGATAGAGTAGAATGGCTGTGCTGTGCATTCCACACCACCGTGAGAAAGATGGAACCAGACTGTAAGATTCTCTCTCCACGCTAATCTGTCTGTGGCCAGGTGGCTACTCTAGGCTACGCTAGCAGGCTACACTAGGAGGCTAGGCTAAGCTAGCAGGCTAAACTACGAGGCTAGGTCAGGAGGCTACGCTAGCAGGCTACACTAGGAGGCTAGGCTAAGCTAGCAGGCTAAACTACGAGGCTAGGTCAGGAGGCTACGCTAGCAGGCTACACTAGGAGGCTAGGCTAAGCTAGCAGGCTAAACTACGAGGCTAGGTCAGGAGGCTACGCTAGCAGGCTACACTAGGAGGCTAGGCTAAGCTAGCAGGCTAAACTACGAGGCTAGGTCAGGAGGCTACGCTAGCAGGCTACACTAGGAGGCTAGGCTAAGCTAGCAGGCTAAACTACGAGGCTAGGTCAGGAGGCTACGCTAGCAGGCTACACTAGGAGGCTAGGCTATGATATGCTAGCAGGCTACACTGTATGGAAGGCTACATTAGGAAGCTAGGCCAGGAGGCTACACTAACTCCCTTCAACCTGCATCACAGTTGGCTAACTTTTAGCTGAAAGGCTCCACTGGAAGGCTAGGCTACGTTAGAAGGCGACGTTAGGCCACACAGGCTAGGCAATGACTCCCTTCAACTCTTCTCTTTCTAACCTGCATCCTGTTAGCTAACGGTTGGCTGTGATGCAGAATGATGTCTAAAACAGACCGATTGTATTTTCTAGATTGTTCCATGACTGGACACAGCTCCACTACTGTATGGCTGCAATACTCTGGTCTAACCCATGAACAGGTTCCTGCTGGCATCATGTTTAACCACACAGCCTATCAAACTGACTTTATGCTTCTTTTTCTACCCTCTTCTCTCTTTCTGGTTCTGTCGTTCATCTCACCCCGTTCTCCTCCAGCGCGGCCAGCGGCTTGTTGATGCTGTTGACGAACTTGTTGACGTGCTCAAAGTGTTTTGTCATCTCTGTGGCTAGCACCATGTCTATGATGGCCTGACGCAGGGTACGGTACTCATTCCTACAGAGAGAGAGAGAGAAAGAGAGAGAGAGAGAGAGAGAGAAAGAGAGCGAGAGAAAGAAAGAAGCAGTGGAGGAGAGAGAGGAAGGGGGGGGCAGGGAGAAGGGGGAAGAACAGAGAGAGAGAGACACGTTCACACAAAAACATGGGTAAATAAATGTGCTGAAAGCCCCTCTGGACAGTTCTAGCCTTCTGACTGTAGTGACAGAGGAGAGGGATGAATGGAGTGATTATCTACCCTCCCCCCTTTCCGAGGGAGAGCAGTGCATGAGACACACTATTCTGGGACTCAAATCACATGACTGCCCTGCCTCTCTGTCACACACACACACACACACACACACACACACACACACACACACACACAGTAGTACACGGACAGACAGATGGACCAAACAGCCTCCCAGAATACCTCTCCATGTTCTTGAAGATGTTGCACTTGTCGTCCCGTGTGGTGATCTGGAAGGCAAGGGCAGCGTGGTGGCTCTCTAGCACGGCCGTGTCGTTGTACAGGATGGCCAGCTCACTTCCTGCATTACACAGGAAGCTGTTGGTGCGTCCCGGGTGATCCACGTCGTGTACCGTGGCTGCTATCAGAGCCGCCACCTCATCAATCTGGTCCAGACTTTGCTGTTAAGGGGAAGAAGAACGGCTAGTTTTTTTATTCATATATATATAATATTACTGGAATAATTAGCGACAGGGGGATTCGAACTAGCGACCTTTTGGTTACTGGCCCAACGCACTAACCGCTAGGCCACCTGCCACCCTCTTAAGTATATTAATATAATATATACCATGGAATTACCGTTACCATTATAATTTTTAGTATGTGATACTTGCAGGAACTGAACCCACAACCTTGGTGTTGCTAGTGGCATGATCTTACTAACTGAACCACTGATTGAATAGGGGCCTTCTTAATCATGTACACTACCGGTCAAAAAGTTTTACAACACCTACTCATACTTTGCTAATGCAACTTATTTCTATGTGAAAACTGAAATGGTCTCTTCATTCCTTTTCCATTTTAGTAGACGCTCTTATCCAGAGCACCGTACAGTGGTGAGTGCATACATTTACATACTTTTCCGTACTGGTCCCCCGTGGGAATCGAACGTACAACCCTAGCATTGCAAGCACCATGCTCTACCAACTGAGCCACATCATCATAAACCACTTGGTGTCTCAATGTACTCACTTACTGTATTGTGCATTGTTTTTCTTCATGGTGATGTCAAGTCTAAAAGGTACAAACCTAGATGACCAGCCTATGTACAATACAGTCATGTACATTTACATTAAGTGGTTTGTAAGGATGGTCAATTAATACTGCACAAAAAGTGGTTGTTTTCCATGTTATTTGATCAAGAACATTTTCAAATTTGATGTGGATCTTTTGGGTCTTTGCCCATAATTTTGCACCTTTTGATGGAAATGTTTGAGGACAGGGTTTTGTTCTTTCTGGATCCCATTAGAATGACAATCACAGAGAAAAGGGGACAGGGCCACAACTCTTACAGAAAGGGACAGGGCCACAACTCTTACAGAAAGGGACAGGGCCACAACTCTTACAGAAAGGGACAGGTCAACAACTCTTACAGAAAGGGACAGGTCAACAACTCTTACAGAAAGGGACAGGGCAACAACTCTTACAGAAAGGGACAGGGCAACAACTCTTACAGAAAGGGACAGGGCAACAACTCTTACAGAAAGGGACAGGTCAACAACTCTTACAGAAAGGGACAGGGCAACAACTCTTACAGAAAGGGACAGGGCAACAACTCTTACAGAAAGGGACAGGGCAACAACTCTTACAGAAAGGGACAGGTCAACAACTCTTACAGAAAGGGACAGGGCAACAACTCTTACAGAAAGGGACAGGTCAACAACTCTTACAGAAAGGGACAGGGCAACAACTCTTACAGAAAGGGACAGGGCAACAACTCTTACAGAAAGGGACAGGGCCACAACTCTTACAGAAAGGGACAGGGCAACAACTCTTACAGAAAGGGACAGGGCAACAACTCTTACAGAAAGGGACAGGGCAACAACTCTTACAGAAAGGGACAGGGCAACAACTAGTACAGAAAGGGACAGGGCAACAACTCTTACAGAAAGGGACAGGGCAACAACTCTTACAGAAAGGGACAGGGCAACAACTAGTACAGAAAGGGACAGGGCAACAACTCTTACAGAAAGGGACAGGGCAACAACTAGTACAGAAAGGGACAGGGCAACAACTAGTACAGAAAGGGACAGGGCAACAACTCTTACAGAAAGGGACAGGGCAACAACTCTTACAGAAAGGGACAGGGCAACAACTCTTACAGAAAGGGACAGGGCAACAACTAGTACAGAAAGGGACAGGGCAACAACTAGTACAGAAAGGGACAGGTCAACAACTCTTACAGAAAGGGACAGGGCAACAACTCTTACAGAAAGGGACAGGGCAACAACTCTTACAGAAAGGGACAGGGCAACAACTCTTACAGAAAGGGACAGGGCAACAACTAGTACAGAAAGGGACAGGGCAACAACTCTTACAGAAAGGGACAGGGCAACAACTCTTACAGAAAGGGACAGGGCAACAACTAGTACAGAAAGGGACAGGGCAACAACTCTTACAGAAAGGGACAGGGCAACAACTAGTACAGAAAGGGACAGGGCAACAACTAGTACAGAAAGGGACAGGGCAACAACTCTTACAGAAAGGGACAGGGCAACAACTCTTACAGAAAGGGACAGGGCAACAACTAGTACAGAAAGGGAAAGGGCAACAACTCTTACAGAAAGGGACAGGGCAACAACTCCTACAGAAAGGGACAGGGCAACAACTCTTACAGAAAGGGACAGGGCAACAACTCTTACAGAAAGGGACAGGGCAACAACTCCTACAGAAAGGGACAGGGCAACAACTCTTACAGAAAGGGACAGGGCAACAACTCGTACAGAAAGGGACAGGGCAACAACTCTTACAGAAAGGGACAGGGCAACAACTCTTACAGAAAGGGACAGGGCAACAACTAGTACAGAAAGGGACAGGGCAACAACTCTTACAGAAAGGGACAGGGCAACAACTAGTACAGAAAGGGACAGGGCAACAACTCTTACAGAAAGGGACAGGGCAACAACTCTTACAGAAAGGGACAGGGCAACAACTCGTACAGAAAGGGACAGGGCAACAACTCTTACAGAAAGGGACAGGGCAACAACTCTTACAGAAAGGGACAGGGCAACAACTCTTACAGAAAGGGACAGGGCAACAACTCTTACAGAAAGGGACAGGGCAACAACTCGTACAGAAAGGGACAGGGCAACAACTCTTACAGAAAGGGACAGGGCAACAACTCTTACAGAAAGGGACAGGGCAACAACTCCTACAGAAAGGGACAGGGCAACAACTCTTACAGAAAGGGACAGGGCAACAACTCGTACAGAAAGGGACAGGGCAACAACTCTTACAGAAAGGGACAGGGCAACAACTCTTACAGAAAGGAACAGGGCAACAACTCTTACAGAAAGGGACAGGGCAACAACTCTTACAGAAAGGGACAGGGCAACAACTCCTACAGAAAGGGACAGGGCAACAACTAGTACAGAAAGGGACAGGGCAACAACTCTTACAGAAAGGGACAGGGCAACAACTAGTACAGAAAGGGACAGGGCAACAACTCTTACAGAAAGGGACAGGGCAACAACTAGTACAGAAAGGGACAGGGCAACAACTCCTACAGAAAGGGACAGGACAACAACTCTTACAGAAAGGGACAGGGCAACAACTAGTACAGAAAGGGACAGGGCAACAACTCTTACAGAAAGGGACAGGGCAACAACTCTTACAGAAAGGGACAGGGCAACAACTCCTACAGAAAGGGACAGGACAACAACTAGTACAGAAAGGGACAGGGCAACAACTCCTACAGAAAGGGACAGGGCAACAACTAGTACAGAAAGGGACAGGGCAACAACTAGTACAGAAAGGGACAGGGCAACAACTCCTACAGAAAGGGACAGGGCAACAACTCCTACAGAAAGGGACAGGACAACAACTAGTACAGAAAGGGACAGGGCAACAACTCCTACAGAAAGGGACAGGGCAACAACTAGTACAGAAAGGGACAGGGCAACAACTCTTACAGAAAGGGACAGGGCAACAACTCTTACAGAAAGGGACAGGACAACAACTAGTACAGAAAGGGACAGGGCAACAACTCCTACAGAAAGGGACAGGGCAACAACTCTTACAGAAAGGGACAGGGCAACAACTCTTACAGAAAGGGACAGGACAACAACTAGTACAGAAAGGGACAGGGCAACAACTCTTACAATTCCAACTATTGAATCCTGCAAGATACTGATCTGAATTATACAACTGCCTTTTTGCCAAAGTGGAGATGATGAAAAACATGTTTTGCCCTCCAGACGTCTATATCGGTCTGATAATGCTAGTAAAGGCCCAGTGCACTACTTTTTTTATTTTATTCATATTTTATTTATATTCTGATTTTTCAGGGGGTGGTGCAGCACCTCTACTTCCTGTGGCTTTGAACATTCATGCAAACACTCAAAACAGACACACACACTTACACAGGTACAGACACACACACTTACACAGGTCCAGACACACACACACTCCTAACATGATTAATCTAGTGACATGTAGTTCCATGTTAGAGAGTACAGGAGTCAAAGACTTTAGGATTATGATATTACCCACTGGGCACAGACAGCAGTCAGTTCAACGTGTAGTTCTGATTTACATTTGGTTGAGTTGTCAACTAATGTGAATTCAACAAAAAGGTTGCAAGTTGGGTAAGAAAATAAGAAAATCCCTTACGTTGATGACTTTATGCAAATCCAAACAGTTTTCCACGTTAATTCAACGTCGTCACATGTAATTTTTTTTGTTGAAATTAGGTGGAATCAACGTTTATTCAACCAGTTTTTGCCCAGTGGGTAGGGTTGATTCCAGGAATCTTCTAACTGGAATTTCTAGGAAAACTTGGACATTTTGGGAAAGCTACCGGCATTGTGCAACTCTAATTAGGACTAGGATTAAGCCATGCTAGTGATTTGAGGAATGTCAGCCCAGGATTGACTCATTGCTGTGTGCTGATTTAATTCAATGCATGTTTGTTACAAATGTTTTACTTCTGCTGTCTTGGAACAGGTCAAACAGATTACCTGTATAAATGAGGGGCACACATACATACAAACAAACAAACAAAACAAACAAGACAAAAACAAACAAATGACAAAACAAACAGAGAAAACAAACAAACAAGACAAAACAAACAGAGAAAACAAACAAGACAAAACAAACAGAGAAAACAAACAAACAAGACAAAACAAACAGAGAAAACAAACAAACAAACAAGACAAAACTGTCTGACCCAGTGGCGACCATCTTGGACGGCCATCTTACCTTGACCCTCTCCTTGCAGAGGAAGTATGCGGTAGCGTGCAGGACATCGGCAGCATGTGAGGAGTTGTGGTAGGAGTTGGTGGAGTGGTAGTTAGCCTCGATCCCCTGCAGCCAGGAGCGGAGAGCGGACTCGGGACAGCTCAGGAACTCACACACCCCGAACCGAGAGAAGATCTTCAGGCCCAGATAGGTCAGAGGCCTGGGAGGAGAGAATTACCAGACCTCATGAAGGTTAGGGCTAACAGCATGGAGGAGTTAAATACCACAGAGTTAAGTACCGTACACTGTGTAACCACATCTCTTCTGCCATAACACAGTTTCCCAATCCAATCCCTCTACATTTACATTTTAGTCATTTAGCAGACGCTCTTATCCAGAGCGACTTACAGTTAGTGAGTGCATACATTATTTTTTTATTTTTCATACTGGCCCCCCGTGGGAATCGAACCCACAACCCTGGCGTTGCAAACGCCATGCTCTACCAACTGAGCTACATCCCTGCCGGCCATTCCCTCCCCTACCCTGGACGACGCTGGGCCAATTGTGCGCCGCCCTATGGGTCTCCCGGTCACGGCCGGCTACGACAGAGCCTGGATTCGAACCAGGATCTCTAGTGACACAGATAGCACTGCAATGCAGTGCCTTAGACCACTGCGCCACTCGGGAGAACACTCAACAGGTAGGTTACATCACACAATATGACTGATATTCATGGAGTGTGTCTCAGATGGCACCCTATTCCCTATATAGTGCACTACTTTTCACCAGGGCCCATATGGGTGATTCCTCACGAAACCCGCCAAAATAAAACATGATTTGGGGGATTTTCACATAATGTAATCCCATAGAATGGTCCTTTGAAGGAAGGATTGTTGGCATATATTTGATATTTGCATCTTAAAGACATGTTCTGGTAGTTTGGCGACTAAGAATGTATTTGATAAACCTGCCGCTTTGGGCTGGATGTGTCAATTTGTAGTTCATACATGCATAATCTATGAGCAGAATTAATCTTACCTCAATTAGCTACGAAATCCCTAGTTTGAAAATGACTGTTTCTTGAAGCTGCCTTGCGCCATTTTCCCTACATTTCCCCCCACGTGGGCCAGCCCCCTAGCAATTCGAGTTCTAGCCAATGAGCTTCAGCCCCTCGCATTTGAGCTTACCGGAGAATCTCTTTAAAGCATAATTGAGAAATAATGAATTTATGTTTTAATATTTTGTGACATTTTGGCCTTATACAGGCCTCCTTTAAAACTCCATAATGTTTAATCTGTAGATGAAACAAAACAAATATTGGTGTCATAAAACTTCACCGCTTGCTCTGTAACGTGAGTAGGAATTAGATTTCTGCAACTTAAATGAATACAGAAAAATATAAACATGAATATAGAAAATATACCGTTTTAGAATTTGGCAAATTTTTCAATGTATTGTTGAACAAGAACATAATATACTCTACGGGCATATCAAAGTTCCATAGTGGGATCTCTGCTACTGTTAGAGTTATGATTTGTTAGCATTACCAACAGAGTGAATGTGAAAATGGATTCTAAAATGACCAGCCCTCTGCTGGTGATTTGCAGGACGTGCCATGATACAAGTAAAAGGAGGGCTGTGATTGGTTACATTGCCTACTATGCCAATTTCTATGTATAAAATGGGCCATAACTTTAAAACTAGCAGAGATCCCACTCAGGAACTTTGATATGCCCGTAGAGTATATTATCTTCAACAATATATTGAAAAATTTGGCAAATTAAAAACATATTCATGTTTATATTTGTCAATATTCATAAATTAATGTAAGAAAATTGTTATTGAAATCAAAATACTATTCATATTACAGAGCAAGAGATAAAGGTTCATATGACACCAATGTTTGCTTTGTACCTACAGATGAAACATCATCAAGTCTTAAAGGAGGCCTGGGTAAAGCCACAATGTCACAAATATTCCAACTTCAATTCATTATTTCTCAAATATGCTTTTAGATACAAATGCCAAATATATGTCAATAATCATTCCTCCAAATGAACATGCTATGGATAAAATTAAGTGAAAATCCCCCAAATCATGGTATTTATTTGTCCTGGTTTCGTAAGGAATCACCCATTTGGCTCTGGTTAAAAGTAGTGCACTATACAGGGAATATGGTCCCATTTAGGACACAAACATTAGCTCTCGAGTCTGTGTACAGTACTGAAACAGATAGAGTTTTAGGAGCTCTGTATTTCTGTAGCTCTGGCCCTCTCTAAACCAAACCACAGTAGAGATGTATGTTGTAAACTCCCCTCACCGTTTCAGGCAGGCAGTCTCCAGGTCGAACATGTTATTACAGTGTTAAAATCTCCCCTCACCGTTTCAGGCAGGCAGTCTCCAGGTTGAAGCTGTTATTACAGTGTTAAAATCTCCCCTCACCGTTTCAGGCCGGCAGTCTCCAGGTTGAAGCTGTTATTACAGTGTTAAAATCTCCCCTCACCGTTTCAGGCAGGCAGTCTCCAGGTTGAAGCTGTTATTACAGTGTTAAAATCTCCCCTCACCGTTTCAGGCAGGCAGTCTCCAGGTTGAAGCTGTTATTACAGTGTTAAAATCTCCCCTCACCGTTTCAGGCCGGCAGTCTCCAGGTTGAAGCTGTTATTACAGTGTTAAAATCTCCCCTCACCGTTTCAGGCAGGCAGTCTCCAGGTTGAAGCTGTTATTACAGTGTTAAAATCTCCCCTCACCGTTTCAGCCAGGCAGTCTCCAGGTTGAAGCTGTTATTACAGTGTTAAAATCTCCCCTCACCGTTTCAGGCAGGCAGTCTCCAGGTTGAAGCTGTTATTACAGTGTTAAAATCTCCCCTCACCGTTTCAGCCAGGCAGTCTCCAGGTTGAAGCTGTTATTACAGTGTTAAAATCTCCCCTCACCGTTTCAGCCAGGCAGTCTCCAGGTTGAAGCTGTTATTACAGTGTTAAAATCTCCCCTCACCGTTTCAGGCAGGCAGTCTCCAGGTTGAAGGTGTTATTACATTGTTAAAATCTCCCCTCACCGTTTCAGGCAGCCAGTCTCCAGGTTGAAGCTGTTATTACAGTGTTAAAATCTCCCCTCACCGTTTCAGCCAGGCAGTCTCCAGGTTGAAGATGTTATTACAGTGTTAAAATCTCCCCTCACCGTTTCAGGCAGGCAGTCTCCAGGTTGAAGCTGTTATTACAGTGTTAAAATCTCCCCTCACCGTTTCAGGCAGGCAGTCTCCAGGTTGAAGGTGTTATTACATTGTTAAAATCTCCCCTCACCGTTTCAGGCAGCCAGTCTCCAGGTTGAAGCTGTTATTACAGTGTTAAAATCTCCCCTCACCGTTTCAGCCAGGCAGTCTCCAGGTTGAAGATGTTATTACAGTGTTAAAATCTCCCCTCACCGTTTCAGGCAGGCAGGCTCCAGGTTGAAGCTGTTATTACAGTGTTAAAATCTCCCCTCACCGTTTCAGGCAGGCAGTCTCCAGGTCGAAGATGTCAAAGTCCCAGGAGTCTTCATTCTCCATCGTCTGGGCAACGCGAGGAGGGATGTCATTCAACGACAGGGGCATGGCTAGGTGACTCGGGAGGTGGGGCTCTGAGAGGGAGGAGGGTGGGGGGGATGAGAGAGACAAATCAAAATGGAGCTTTACGTGATCATCTTCATCTTCATCATCATCATCTTCATCACTATGCCAGGAGAACAATACTGTACGTACGCTTGGTAGCAAAGATGTATTCGTTTCCTGACAATCTGCGCAAGCCATCCTGTGAAGGAATAAGAGAGAGAGAGAGAGAGAGAGGAAAATATAAAAATATCTAACATAATAATTACATTAGTCAATAGTTTCAGAATTCTGGAGCAAACACTGTCTGTCAAATCAAATGAATATCATCAATGTCATTCAACTCCTACGCCCAATCCATAACCATGTATCACTTTAATAGATGTTTCCTCATCCTTCTTCTGTTATGATGCAAGTGTTTGGGAGGCACAGACAGACATGTAGAGTTAGAACTAACCCCCTTGTTCCTCTACCAGACAGACATGTAGAGTTAGAACTAACCCCCTTGTTCCTCTACCAGACAGACATGTAGAGTTAGAACTAACCCCCTTGTTCCTCTACCAGACAGACATGTAGAGTTAGAACTAACCCCCTTGTTCCTCTACCAGACAGACATGTAGAGTTAGAACTAACCCCCTTGTTCCTCTACCAGACAGACATGTAGAGTTAGAACTAACCCCCTTGTTCCTCTACCAGACATACATGTAATGAGTTAGAACTAACCCCATTGTTCCTCTACCAGACATACATGTAATGAGTTACATTTTACATTACATTTTAGTCATTTAGCAGACGCTCTTATCCAGAGCGACTTACAATACATGTGAATACATATATATTTTTTAATACTGGCCCCCCATGGGAATCGAACCCACAACCCTGGCGTTGCAAACGCCATGCTCTATCAACTGAGCTACAACCCTGCCTGCCATTCCCTCCCCTACCCTGGACGACGCTGGGCCAATTGTGCGCCGCCCATGAGTCTCCCGGTCGCGGCCGGCTGCGACAGAGCCTGGATTCGAACCAGGATCTCTAGTGGCACAGTTAGCACTGCGATGCAGTGCCTTAGACCACTGCGCCACTCAGGAGCACGACATGTGGTCCTCTGTAGCTCAGCTGGTAGAGCACGGCGCTTGTAACGCCAAGGTAGTGGGTTCGATCCCCGGGACCACCCATACACAAAAAAAAAAAATGTATGCACGCATGACTGTAAGTCGCTTTGGATAAAAGCGTCTGCTAAATGGCATATTATTATATTATAGGAGTATAGAGTTAGAACTAACCCCCTTGTTCCTCTACCAGACAGACATGTAGAGTTAGAACTAACCCCATTGTTCCTCTACCAGACAGACATGTAGAGTTAGAACTAACCCCCTTGTTCCTCTACCAGACAGACATGTAATGAGTTAGAACTAACCCCATTGTTCCACTACCAGACAGACATGTAGAGTTAGAACTAACCCCCTTGTTCCTCTACCAGACAGACATGTAGAGTTAGAACTAACCCCCTTGTTCCTCTACCAGACAGACATGTAGAGTTAGAACTAACCCCCTTGTTCCTCTACCAGACAGACATGTAATGAGTTAGAACTAACCCCCCTTGTTCCTCTACCAGACAGACATGTAGAGTTAGAACTAACCCCCCTTGTTCCTCTACCAGACAGACATGTAGAGTTAGAACTAACCCCCATTGTTCCTCTACCAGACAGACATGTAGAGTTAGAACTAACCCCCTTGTTCCTCTACCAGACAGACATGTAGAGTTAGAACTAACCCCCTTGTTCCTCTACCAGACAGACATGTAGAGTTAGAACTAACCCCCTTGTTCCTCTACCAGACAGACATGTAGAGTTAGAACTAACCCCCTTGTTCCTCTACCAGACAGACATGTAATGAGTTAGAACTAACCCCCTTGTTCCTCTACCAGACAGACATGTAATGAGTTAGAACTAACCCCATTGTTCCTCTACCAGACAGACATGTAGAGTTAGAACTAACCCCCTTGTTCCTCTACCAGACATACATGTAATGAGTTAGAACTAACCCCCTTGTGCCTCTACCAGACAGACATGTAGAGTTAGAACTAACCCCCTTGTTCCTCTACCAGACAGACATGTAGAGTTAGAACTAACCCCCTTGTTCCTCTACCAGACAGACATGTAATGAGTTAGAACTAACCCCCCTTGTGCCTCTACCAGACAGACATGTAGAGTTAGAACTAACCCCCTTGTTCCTCTACCAGACAGACATGTAGAGTTAGAACTAACCCCCTTGTTCCTCTACCAGACAGACATGTAGAGTTAGAACTAACCCCCTTGTTCCTCTACCAGACAGACAGGTAGAGTTAGAACTAACCCCCTTGTTCCTCTACCAGACAGACATGTAGAGTTAGAACTAACCCCCTTGTTCCTCTACCAGACAGACATGTAGAGTTAGAACTAACCCCCTTGTTCCTCTACCAGACAGACATATAGAGTTAGAACTAACCCCCTTGTGCCTCTACCAGACAGACATATAGAGTTAGAACTAACCCCCTTGTTCCTCTACCAGACAGACATGTAGAGTTAGAATTAACCCCCTTGTGCCTCTACCAGACAGACATATAGAGTTAGAACTAACCCCCTTGTTCCTCTACCAGACAGACATGTAGAGTTAGAATTAACCCCCTTGTTCCTCTACCAGACAGACATGTAGAGTTAGAACTAACCCCCTTGTTCCTCTACCATACATACATGTAATGAGTTAGAACTAACCCCCTTGTTCCTCTACCAGACCGACATGTAGAGTTAGAACTAACCCCCTTGTTCCTCTACCAGACAGACATGTAGAGTTAGAACTAACCCCCTTGTTCCTCTACTAGACAGACATGTAGAGTTAGAACTAACCCCCTTGTGCCTCTACCAGACAGACATATAGAATTAGAACTAACCCCCTTGTTCCTCTACCAGACAGACATGTAGAGTTAGAACTAACCCCCTTGTTCCTCTACCAGACAGACATGTAATGAGTTAAAACTAACCCCCTTGTTCCTCTACCAGACAGACATGTAGAGTTAGAACTAACCCCCTTGTTCCTCTACCAGACAGACATGTAGAGTTAGAACTAACCCCCTTGTTCCTCTACCAGACAGACATGTAGAGTTAGAACTAACCCCCTTGTTCCTCTACCAGACAGACATGTAGAGTTAGAACTAACCCCCTTGTTCCTCTACCAGACAGACATGTAGAGTTATAACTAACCCCCTTGTTCCTCTACCAGACAGACATGTAGAGTTAGAACTAACCCCCTTGTTCCTCTACCAGACAGACATATAGAGTTAGAACTAACCCCATTGTTCCTCTACCAGACAGACATGTAGAGTTAGAATTAACCCCCTTGTTCCTCTACCAGACAGACATGTAGAGTTAGAACTAACCCCCCTTGTTCCTCTACCAGACAGACATGTAGAGTTAGAACTAACCCCCCTTGTGCCTCTACCAGACAGACATATAGAATTAGAACTAACCCCCTTGTTCCTCTACCAGACAGACATGTAGAGTTAGAACTAACCCCCTTGTTCCTCTACCAGACAGACATGTAATGAGTTAAAACTAACCCCCTTGTTCCTCTACCAGACAGACATGTAGAGTTAGAACTAACCCCATTGTTCCTCTACCAGACAGACATGTAGAGTTAGAACTAACCCCCTTGTTCCTCTACCAGACAGACATGTAGAGTTAGAACTAACCCCATTGTTCCTCTACCAGACAGACATGTAGAGTTAGAATTAACCCCCTTGTTCCTCTACCAGACAGACATGTAGAGTTAGAACTAACCCCCTTGTTCCTCTACCAGACAGACATGTAGAGTTAGAACTAACCCCCTTGTTCCTCTACCATACATACATGTAATGAGTTAGAACTAACCCCCTTGTTCCTCTACCAGACAGACATGTAGAGTTAGAACTAACCCCCTTGTTCCTCTACCAGACAGACATGTAGAGTTAGAACTAACCCCCTTGTTCCTCTACTAGACAGAAATGTAGAGTTAGAACTAACCCCCTTGTGCCT
Source organism: Coregonus clupeaformis (assembly GCF_020615455.1). Lineage (NCBI taxonomy): Eukaryota > Metazoa > Chordata > Actinopteri > Salmoniformes > Salmonidae > Coregonus > Coregonus clupeaformis. Next base: position 64,868,430 of record NC_059211.1, on the reverse strand, counting down.
CTACCAGACAGACATATAGAGTTAGAACTAACCCCCTTGTT